>NC_045976.1:5351758-5502171 GCF_010909765.2 Amblyraja radiata | reverse complement strand
GGCCCCTTTACAGGGCCTGCCCAAAAAGAGCCTGGTACATAACGCACAGGCAACAAGGAGGGGCGGCTTCCAGCACACACCCCAAGGTAGGTGATACACCCACCTAAACCACGGCCAAGTCCCCAGCAGAAAGTGGAACAGGGATGAGGACAGCCCACCACCACCGCAACCACACTCGTAGCCCCCAAGTGCCAGGAGAACTCCAGCACCAAGCCCAGGAGGGAGAGTCGATGGAGGAAGGGTGAGAGCAGATTTGGACGACGGTGAAGTATAAAAAACACCAGAAGGGTCAGCACATGGAGCAGAGGGAAGAAGGGGATGACAAGCCCAAAAAAACCCCCAAAAAACGGTCTCTCTCCCTGACAGAAGGCAGCAACCTCTCCTCGTCGGAGCATGAGGCGAACGGGAAACCCCACAAGAAGAAAACCGGGGAGGAAAGGAGAAGGTCCAGGCCGATTATACACCTGCACCAGGAGACCAAGAACAGAGCAGCGGTCGAGGGGCTCCAGCCCCAGGACATCGGGAGCAGAGCAGCGATCGAGGGGCTCCAGCCCCAGGGCATCGGGAGCAGTGCAGTGGCAGTTGGGCCCCAGCTCCGGGCAACCGGGAGCATTGTAGCGGTCGAGGGGCTCCGGCCCCAGGACATCGGGAGCAGTGCAGCGGTCGAGGGGCTCCAGCCCCAGGGCATCGGGAGCAGAGCAGTGGTCGAGGGGCTCCAGCCCCAGGACATCGGGAGCAGAGCAGCGGTCGAGGGGCTCCAGCCCCAGGGCATCGACAGCAGTGCAGTGGCAGTTGGGCCACAGCTCCGGGCAACCGGGAGCATTGTAGCGGCCGATGGGCCCCAGCTCCGGGCAACCGGGAGCATCGTAGCGGCCGATGGGCCCCAGCTCCGGGCAACCGGGAGCAGTGCAGCGGCAATGGGCCTCAGCTCCGAGTTTCCGGGAGCAGTAAGCCTGTCACCGTGCCCCAGCCACGAGAGACGGGGGAAGCGGCGCACCCAGAAGGGGGTAAAACGAGCAGCCCCCCCCCCCCCAACGACACCTCGGGTTACGACACGGGAAACCCAACCCGTTGAGGAGGCCGGGTATCTGAGCCCAGGAAAGGTGAGGCAATTCACCGAAGCGGTGGGCATGAGGGAACAGGAAAATGGCCAGTGACTCTAAAGGACAATGGAGCTCAAACTGGCATCCTTAAACGTGCGCAGTGTGAAGAGCACTGCGCGATGTGTAAATGCCTTACAGTACCTGGCCAAGGTCAAGGCAGATGTGACTTTTCTACAGGAGTGCGGGTTGCCACACCTCCGCTGCTATCGGAGGTGGTCGCGATGGTGGCCCCACGGATTGTCGGTGTGGTCGGGGGGCAATGATTGTCGTGCTTCCGGCCTGGGGATCTTGCTGCGGGGAGGGAACTTCGCCATCACTGAGGTCAGGGAGGTGGTTGCGGGGCGTCTCCTCATGGTGGATGTTATGTACCGTGGTTCTCCGCTCCGGCTGATTAATGTGTATGCCCCACCCGTGCGGAGCGAGCGGCAGGCCGTTCTCCAGCAGCTACCAGTGCTGTTGGCCACGTCCCGGCAGCTCGTTCTGGCCGGTGACTTCAACTGCATCATTGATGCGGCTGGACGTCCGGCAGTGCCGACAACAGACTGGACAGCACGTCCAAGTTCCTGATGGAAACGGTAAAAGACGCAAAGCTGCACGACGCCTTCAGCGACCCTGCAGGCGGGTCCCAGCCGCGGTTCACCTGGTCGAGATCGGACGGTTTAGCCCGATCCCGGATAGACTTCGTCTTCACCACGAAGGCCGTCACGGTGAGACACACCGACCTCACGCCGGTGTTCTTCTCTGACCACTGCCTCCTTCAGGCTTCCTGTCACCTACAGAAGGACCGGAAGGCAGGCAGAGGGACGTGGAAGTTAAATGTGAAGCTGTTGACCCCAGAGAACGTTGAGGAGCTAAAGAGGGACTACGCACGTTGGAGAACGGTGAGGCCCCTCTTTGACTCCCCGACACTTTGGTGGGAAGCAACCAAGGAGAACATTAAGATGTTCTTCATAACCAAAGGAGTTCAGAGAGCAAGACAGAGTCAGAGGGAATTGTGCCAACTCCAGACAGAATTGCAACAACTGCTCCTTCTGCAGTCGAGGGGGGTGGATGTGAGGGAGGTACTTAGAGAGGTGAAGGACCGGCAAGCTCGGCTCTTTACCTCTGAATCCTCCAAGATCATCTTCCGATCCAGGGTCCGCCATGTGGAGCAGGATGAGACGTGCTCACGTTTCTTCTTCCATAAGGTTCACAGGGGGAGCTCTGTGATCAACAGCCTTAGGGAGGAGGACGGCTCGGTAGCATCCTCGCAGACAGACATGATGAGGGTCTGCAAATCCTTTTACACGGAATTGTATGACCAAAAGGCCACAGACAGCACCGCCTCCCAGAACTTCCTGTCCTCTATCACGGAGGTCTTGGAGGACAGCAAGCAGGAGAGTCTGGACCAACCACTGACCCTTGAGGAGCTGACTGGCTCCATCCGCTCCTTTGACTTGAGTAAAACTCCCGGAAGTCATGGCTTACCGGCCGAGTTGTATTCGGCTCTGTGGGACTGGGTGGGCCCGGACCTGCTGGAAGTGTACAACGATATGCTTCTAGCCGGCAGCATGTCAGACTCCATGAGGAAGGGCAGCATCACCCTAATCTACAAGCAGAAGGGGGAGATGAAGGATATAAAGAATTGGAGACCCATAACATTATTGAATGTAGATTACAAGATCCTGTCTAAGGCCATCGCCAACCGGGTCAAGTCTGCTCTGGGACGGGTGATCCACCCGGACCAAACCTGTGCTGTACCTGGCAGGAAAATCTCAGACAGCCTAGCGCTGCTGAGAGATACCATCGCCTACGTGCAGGACAGAAGGGTGGATGCCTGCCTAGTCAGCTTGGACCAGGAGAAGGCCTTCGACAGGATATCGCACAAGTACATGAGGGACGTGCTCTCCAAAATGGGTTTTGGGGAGGGAATCCGAAATTGGATCCAACTGCTCTACACCAACATCCGTAGTGCAGTCCAAATCAATGGGTGGGAATCAGACAGTTTCCCTGTAAGGTCTGGAGTCAGGCAGGGTTGCCCTCTCTCTCCTGTCTTGTTTGTCTGCTGTATTGAACCTTTTGCCGAGTCCATCAGGAAGGATGCGAGCATAAGTGGAGTAACGTTGCCAGGCAGTGGGGGCATTCAAGTCAAGACCTCCCTGTACATGGACGATGTCGCCGTCTTCTGCTCGGATCCAAGGTCGGTCCGCAGATTGATCAGCATCTGCGACCAGTTTGAGTCGGCCACGGGAGCCAGGGTGAACCGCAGGAAGAGCGAGGCCATGCTCTTTGGCAACTGGCCCGACCGATCTTCCATCCCCTTCACCATCAA
Organism: Amblyraja radiata; assembly: GCF_010909765.2. Classification (NCBI taxonomy): domain Eukaryota; kingdom Metazoa; phylum Chordata; class Chondrichthyes; order Rajiformes; family Rajidae; genus Amblyraja; species Amblyraja radiata. The sequence continues at coordinate 5,498,757 of NC_045976.1, read as the reverse complement.
GCCTGACTTCTTGAAGGTGCTGGGGATCTGGTTCGGGGGGGCTGAGGCGAGTAACAAAAATTGGCTGGAGCGGATAGCCAAGGTGGGGAGGAAGCTGGAGCTGTGGAGGCAACGCTCCCTCTCCATAACCGGGAAAAATTTGGTCATCAGGTGTGAGGTGCTCTCGGGTCTGCTGTACTTGGCACAAGTGTGGCCTGTCCCTCCCTCCTACGCCACGGGGATCACCCGGGCCGTCTTCCAGTTCATCTGGGGGTCGAGGATGGACTGGGTGCGACGGGTCACAATGTACAAGTCGGCAGACAACGGGGGTAAAGCGTGCCCAACGTCGCCCTCATCCTGATGGCCACCTTTGTGTGTGGCTGCATCAGGCGGAGTGTAGAGCCAAGGCACGTGGGCACTAAGTGCCACTACCTGCTGAGGTTCTACCTGTCCCCGGTGTTGCGAAGGATGGGCCTGGCGCAGATGCCATGCAATGTGCCAGTCAGCTGGACATTGCCGCCCCATCTGTCGTCTGTTGAAAGGTTCTTCTGGACCAACACCTTTGACCAGATTCAGATTCAGATTCAATCTTAATTGTCATTGTCAGTGTACAGTACAGAGACAACGAAATGCATTCCATCGGGCAGTGGTCAGCACGGAATGTCCTGCAGGCACTGCAGGGAAAGGACTCGATGGATCCGGTGGCGTGGTTCCCAGAGCAGACTGCCCAGCTTGTCTGGCAAAATGCCTCATCGCCAGAACTGACCAACAAGCACCAAGACCTGGCTTGGCTGGCGGTGAGGGGAGCCCTCTCAGTTAGATCCTTCCTGCACCGTCGGAACCTCACTACCAGCGCACGCTGCCCCCGGGACGGTTGCTATGGAGAGGAGACGGTTGCCCACCTCTTGGTAGAGTGTAGATTTGCAAAACGAGTCTGGAGAGGTATGAAAGGGTCCCTGGAACGATTTATCCCGAACAGCTCCGTCACAGAGGACTCTGTGATTTACGGACTGTTCCCAGGGACACATTCAGAGACTGACATCGAGTGCTGCTGGAGGGTCATCAACTCGGTGAAAGACGCTCTTTGGTCTGCCCGAGCGTTGCTCACCACCCAGCAGAGCGAGATGTCCGTCAGGGAATGTTGCCGACTGGCCCACTGCAGACTGCAGGAGTACGTGCTAAGGGACTCGCTGAAGCTTGGTGCAGCCAACGCCAAGGCTCGGTGGGGGAGGGCCACAGTCTAGGGTCCTTCCGCTGCTGGACATGGGGGGCACGGTATGGTGGAGACGCCCCTCAAATTAAATAAAAAGGGGGGGGGAGAGAATGCAGGAGTTACTTGACATTAGAGAAATCAATATTCATAGAGCTGGGTTGTAAGCTGCCCAAGCAAAATATGTTCCTGTAATTTGCGTGTGGCCTCACTCTGACAGTGGAGGACGCCCAGGGCAGAAAGGTGAGGATGAGAACAGGAACGGGAGTTAATATATTTGGCAACCAAGAGATCGCGTAGGCCAAGGCGGAATGAGCATGTGTTCAGCGAAACGATGGCCAAGTCCGCGCTTGGTCTCGCTGATATAGAACAGTCCATACTGGGAACACCAGATACTGTAGATGAGGTTGGAGGAGGTGCAGGTAAATCTCTGCTCCACCTGAAAGGACTGTCGGGGTCCCTGGATGAATTCGAGGCAAGAAGCAGAGGACAGTGAGCAGTGTTGGCTGGTGCTTTGCTTTGGTCTCCTCTCTGATATTCAGAAACTTTTAAAACAGTAAAAAGTAAAAGTATATAATGAATATTTAGTCAGAGAGTGGTTACACGGGAATTAATTGCCACAGACGACTGTGGAGGCCAAGACAATCGTTATTTGTAAGGCAGAGATAGATGTGTGATTAGTGTGGGTGTCGGGGGTTATGGGGAGAAGACAGGAGAATGGGGTTGAGTGGAGAAGATAGATCAGTCATGATTGAATGGCGGAGTAGACTTGATGGGCCGAATGGCCTAATTCTGTTCCTATCACTCATGAATATTAAAATTATTAAAATACTATAATGAGAAAGGTAAACTCTGCCTTTGGACTTCCATTGAATTCCATAACTCCAGTACATATCTACATGGAAATGGCAAATTGTCAAATTGCCTGCCTGCCCACTGACATTATAAACCTTCAATGTCAACAAACCCTGGGCACCTTCCTCAACCTGTAAAATGTATGCAATATGTGAGAACTGCCAGGAAATGTCCTCCTTGTAACTCTGCAGTAAACTGCAAATCTACGGATAATCGAAGAAACAAGGGAGTTACTTTGAGATAGTAAATGGTACAGAATATCGGTGAAGTCTTTAGATTGAAATTCTGTTTTAAGCATTTTGGTGACTTGTAATTGTATAAAAGTACAAATAAACAAAGATATATTATTCAAGTTTGGAAGTGTGGCATGTATTCATGAGCAATGTTTAGCCAGAGCTCGAAGCATAATTTTGGGTTTAGATTTATTATTGTCATGTGTACATTGAAAAGTTTAGTTTTGCTTGCTATCCTAACAGATCAGATATAAGGTAGACACAAAATGCTGGAGTAACTCAGCGGGTGAGGTAGGATCTATGGAGAGAAGGAATTGGTGACTTTTCGGGTCGAAACCCTTCTTCAGACTGACATCAGGGGAGGGGGCGGAACAGAGATAGAATGTAGATGGAGACAGTAAGACTGGTGGTAGAACTGGAAAGGGGATGGAGAGAGAAAGCAAGGGCGACCTGAAATTAGAGAAATCAACGTTGATACCGTTGGGGAGTAAACTACCCAAGCGAAAATATGAGGTGCTGTTCCTCCAATTTGCGCTGGACCTCACTCTGACAATGGAGGAGGCCCAGGGCAGAAAGATCAGATTGGGAATGGGAGGGGTGAGTGAAGTGCTGAGCAACCTGGAGATCAGGTAGGTTAACGCGGACTGAGCGGAGGTGTTCAGCGAAACGGTCGCCGAGCCTGCGCTTGGTCTCACCGATGTAGAGAAATTGACACCTGGAGCAGCGGATGCAGTAGAAGAGGTTGGAGGAGGTGCAAGTGAACCACTGCCCCACCTGGAAAGACTGTTTGGATCCTTGGATGGCATCAAGGGGGGAGGTAAACGGACAGGTGTTGCATCTCCTGTGGTTGTAGGGGAAAGTACCTGGGGAGGGGGTGGTTTGGGTGGGAAGGGACAAGTTGACCAGGAAGTTGCGGAGGGAACGGTTTCTGGGGAAAGCAGAAAGGGGTGGAAATGGGAAGGTGTGGCCAGTAGCGGAATCCCTTTGGAGGTGGCGAGAATGTTGGAGGATTATATGCTGTATGCGACGACTGATGGGGTGGAAGTGAGGACAAGGGGGACTCTGTCCTTGTTATGAGTGGGGGGAGGGGGTCCAAGAGCGGAGCTGCGGGATATCGAGTGAGAGCCTCATCTATAATGCAAGAGGGGAACCCCCGTTCCCTCAAGAATGAGGACATTTCCGATGCCCTGGTATGGAAAACCTCATCCTGGGCGCAGATGCGGCATAGACGGAGGAATTGGGAGTAGGGGTTAGAGTCTTTACAGGAAGCATGGTGGGAAGAAGTGTAGTCCAGATAGCTAGTCTACATCGGTGAGACTAAGCGGAGGTTGGGCGATCGCTTCGCCGAACACCTCTGTTCGGTCCGCAAGAACCTACCTGACATCCCGGTGGCACAGCACTTCAACTCCCCCTCCCATTCCCAATCCGACCTCTCTGTCCTGGGTGTCCTCCATTGCCAGAGTGAGCAACACCGGAAATTGGAGGAACAGCACCTCATATTTTGCTTGTGGAGTCTGCATCCTGTGGGCATGAACATCGAATTCTCCCAATTTTGTTAGCCCTTGCTGTCTCCTCCCCTTCCTCAGCCCTCGGGCTGTCTCCTCCCATCCCCCAGCCCTCGGGCTCCTCCTCCTCCTCCTCCTTTTTCCTTCCTTCTCCCCGCCACCCCCTATCAGTCTGAAGAAGGGTTTCAGCCCGAAACGTCACCTATTTCCTTCGCTCCATAGATGCTGCTGCACCCGCTGAGTTTGCCAGCATTTTTGTGTACCTTCGATTTTCCAGCATCTGCAGTTCCTTCTTGAAAGCTATGGGAATCAGTTGGTTTGTAGTAGATATAACATACATAATTATAATCAAATCATACTCAAGATTTAAGAGTTGAGCAATTGTTTGGATGGCAGTAGATTCTTCTCTGGGAAGAGCAGACAAAGAGTTGCTGTGCTCTGGTGCCGTCTTGCCCCAATTAGCAATTTGGTGTTGGGTTATTATTATTATCAAATGTATAGAGATACAGTTTCCTCCCACACTCTAAAGATGCACAGGTTTGTAGACTATTTGGCTTGGTATAAATGTAAATTGTCCCTAATATGTGTAGGATAGTGTTAATATGCGGGGATTGCTGGTCGGCGTGGACTCGGTGGATGAAGGGCCTGTTTCCACGCTGTATCTCTAAACTAAGCATTATGCTTGCACAATATCAATAGTGCATGTTGTAACTGAATTGTGAATGTCTTTCATTCATACTATTGAATTCTTCTTCTTGCGTATGGCGTGCACAGCCTAAAGTTGTAGGTCAAGGGTAGACATCCAGGCCAGGACAGCATCAGTTACTGGGTGGACGGCTATGATGCCCCCAGGGAAAATCCTCAATGGGCAGTCATTCACGATGTGTAGGATGGTCTGGTCTGAATGTCCGCAGTTGCCAGCAGGGCTGTCTGTCACCCCCCCCCCCCCAATTATGCAGGTAATGGGCAGTTCTTGCATGGAGGGTGCGGATTCTGTTCAGGGTTAGCTATTGCATGCGATGGAGGTCAAAACCCGGTGGTTTCACTGGGAGGTCTGTTCTGACCTCTCCGTTGTTGGTGTTGGCATATTTCCAGGCTCTTCGCCACTCAGTCTTGGAGCCAAAGTCTTCCAGGGATTTAACGGAAGACCAGAAGGGTTTGCGGGACTTCAGGCACATGTTGGGCAGGTTGTTCAAGTCAGCATGGATGGGAAGGTCAGGGTTACCCTTGATGGTGCACCAATCTTTCAACATCCTCTCCCTTCTGCGTATGCTGGGGGCGGCAATATGAGAGAGGACAGGGTGCCACTGCAAAGCTGTTGACTTAAGCGTCCCTGTGATGACCCACACCACCCTGGTCATGCTCTCCTTTGATTCCTATCATCGAGAAAAAGGTATCGGAGTGTAGGACGGAATTTTGTGTTTAACCTGTACCCTGAATCTGCCCTTCACGTGGGACCCATTTGCCTTCTTAAGTGTGGCTCAGATAGAAATAGATGCAAAGGATATCTTGTAGATCAGTGGTGAGTAAACTGGACTGGTCCAGGAAGGCTGAGGCCCTGTACAAGAAGGGACAGAGCCGGCTGTACTTTTTGAGAAGGCTCCACTCCTTCAACATCTGCAATAAGATGCTGCAGATGTTCTATCAATCGGGGGTAGCCAGTGCTGGCTGGCTCTGTCCTGGGGGTGGAGTTGTCTTGGAGGGGAGGATGCTCCTCAAACTGCGGAGCATCGTGGACCATACAGCTTACTCCCTCCATGACACACTGGTCAACCTGAGGAGCACCTTCAGCAACAGACTGGTTCCAGCAAGATGCAGCACAGAACGCCACGGGAGATTCTTCTTCCCTGTGACTATCAAACTTTACAACTGCTCCCCCTTCTGTCGTGGAGTAGACTGAGACTGACTTCCCCCCCCCCTCCCCAATGTCTGCACATCCCCCAAGCCTTTCAACTCGTCACTTTAATTTCACGTTTCATGTATTTTGTGTTTTTATGACTGTTGGCAAATCAATTTCCCTCCTGGGATAAATAAAGTTCTGTCGTACCATATCGTTTCATGTCTCAAACAAGTTGATTTATTCAAATCCCTAACAGTACGCATGAGGAAACACTCTGAGAGAACCCAAAGTGTTTCAAAAATTCAGAGCACCCACTGCATTTTTATATTCTCACAACACAATAATTACATGTGGATTCTACATGTTTGAAATAATTAATCATTGATCAATGTCTCCACATGCGTTCATTTTCATTTTCCCCAGAATTATTTATGCTTAATGTTCCCCGCTATTAAGAAAACTACTCTCCCATTTATCTAACAAATGGGCAGCAATAAAATGTACTACTCCATGATCAGTTTTATTGCCCTCAGCTTAGTTTACAACTCCTAATGTTTATTTTAATTTAGTTATGCTATACAAGGGGACATGACTTCAAACAAGGGGACATGACTTGAGAATTAAGGGACTGAAGTTTAGGGGTAACATGAGGGGGAACTTCTTTACTCAGAGAGTGGTAGCTGTGTGGAATGAGCTTCCAGTGAAGGTGGTGGAGGCAGGTTCGTTTTTATCATTTAAAAATAAATTGGATAGTTATATGGATGGGAAAGGAATGGAGGGTTATGGTCTGAGCGCAGGTATATGGGACTAGGGGAGATTATGTGTTCGGCACGGACTAGAGGGGTCGAGATGGCCTGTTTCCGTGCTGTAATTGTTATATGGTTATATGGTTATATGGTTAATCTAAATACCATGATAACTTCCCTTCACTATGCCCATCATGTTCCCCCAGTATGTAAGATGTTACATCTTCCTTATAATTTTCAGATTTTCATTCATCGAATAGGTATAGGGAATGTTCCTACATTAAAATGGCGTCCACCTGGTTCAAGAATTGCTTATTCCCAATAACCATCGTCCCTTTGAACACGACACAACTCTAACCTCTACTATGACCCATGGGCTGTCTCTGGTTGATCTAAGGACTTTGGAGGAGGTAGGGTTTGCACTAGTATTGGGGTTATTAATTCATTGATTTTCTGTTTGTTAATTATATATATAACCTATGCGTATTGTTTTCAGTGCTAGTTGTGCTGATACAAGTAAGAATATTGTTGTTACATTGTCAGTACATATGACAATTAAATATATTTGACTCATGGCGGCAACCAGAGTGGACATCTAGAACAGGCTGTCGTTAAAATGGTGTCCACTAGGTTCAAGAATAGCTTCTTCCCAATAACCATCAGCCTTTTGAACACTACACAACACCAACCTCTACTCTTTGGTTTTTCTACGTATCTTGGGGGTGAGATTTTGCAGTCAGGGTTATTAATTCATTGATTTTTTGGGGGGTTAATTATATATTACCTATGTGTATTGTTTTTAGTGATTGTTGAGCTGATGCAGGTAAGAATTTAATTGTTTACATTGTCAGTACATATAACAATGAAATACTCTTGATTCATGACGGTAACCAGAGTGTTGGCAAGCAAACCACTGACTTTCGTGGTGAAAATATGACCTGCCCTAATTGCCACCTGCTCCGAGTGGAATTTCCTAACCAGCCGAGAGGTGGGAGGGAGAGAAATGCTGTGTGCCGACTGGAAACAGATGGCCTGGAGAAGCATGAGGAGAGTTGTCTGCGTATTTGAATAATTCTGCAGCAATAAAACAGACAGAGCACTTGATGTGGATTCAAGCACTTCAGGAACACAAAGAGAGGCAAAGAAGGCATTGAAGTAAACCAGCCAGGCCGGATAGATATGTGGTTTTGAATCTTTGCCAGAGGTCTAGCAAAGGTTGCTTCCCAGTTGGAATCTGGGTCTTTTCTCCAAAGATACTACTTTTCACTGTTCAGCCAGTCCCTCTCACTCTGATGCTATGATCTCCTCCTCCTACAGACACAGAGCCCTTGAACTGTTGCACACAATCTTATTTTACAGAAGGGAAAAATATTTTTCTTGTAACTGGAAGTATGGCATCTGTCTTAATTAAGTAGCTGCGAACACTGTCAGGAGTTGGGACTCAACCATCTATAGGAATATAACGTGTGTGTGACCTGGCAGGTTTGCTATTGGCCCCACTAAAGCCGCAGACGAGGCAGGATTGTGATCAACATTACAGAGAGCCAATTGCAGGCTCTCCAACCTCCCCCTCAGAGTGGCAATGCGGAATAAAACAAAATAAATAGTTTCTGCAGCAGATGACCTATTGAATGTTTCTAGGAAGTGTGGTGACAACCTCATCGGTTGCTTTCTCGGAAGTCAGTGCGAGGCTGGCTTCCCTCCTAAGACCTCCAGGCATGCACTGGACTACTGCCCGACGCTGGGTCTGACAGGGAGAAACTTGTTAATGTGGGTGCAGCGATCACTTCATCACCCTCCTGCTTCGTTAATAGCATGGAATGCACTCAATTTAATGAGGTGCAAATAACAAGAGGCGATTGTACAGTTCATATTACAGAGAAATGAATACTTTATTGTCACATGTGACTAGGCACAGTGAAAATCTTTGCTTGCGTACCCAATGTATCCTCCACACCGGGACCTCCATTGTTCTTCCCCACGCTCTCATCGACCCTCGACCATGAGTCAACCCGCGAGGCTTCACCGCCACCGAGGCCCCATCGTCATGAAGCTTCATCGCCACCGCCAAGGCTAGTGTGTGTAGGGAGTGTTAATGTGCGGGAATCACTGATTGGCGTGGTCTCAGGGTGCTGTAGGGCTGGTTTCCACATTGTATCTCTAAACTAAACTACACTAAAACACGAGCAACTGTAAAAGAACCAAGCTCCAAATGATCAGGAACAAAAACTCGAAAGAAGAGTTTATGAATGGTCTCGAACTGAAGAAGGGTCTCGACCCAAAGCGTCGTCTATTCCTTCTCTCCATAGATGCTGCCTCACCCACTGAGTTTCTCCAGCATTTTTCGTCTACCTTCAATTTTTACAGCATCTGCAGTTCTTTCTTAAACACTTAAACTCGAAATATCAGTAAATGATAAAAGCTTGAAAATTGTGGGAAAAAAGTTGATGAGTTTCCTGCCATGACCTCTTCATGACTCTGTAGAAGAAAGTCCAATTTTTTTGAGACTGTGTTGATTAGCTATTTGTTCATTAGCTGTATTAAGGGATCAGGAGGCAAGGCAGATGAACAGTCAAGATGCAGAACATAGACAAATAAGCTGGCGTAACTCTGCGGGTCACAGGCAGCATCTCTGCAGAAAAGGAATAGGTGATGTTTCGAGTCGAGACCCTTCTTCAGATTAAGAGGCAAGGGAGAGGGAAACTAGAGGTATGGTTCAGAACAAATCAGCGTCAGCACCAATGGCCAAGGAAAGGTGGAGCCCACAATGGTCCATTGTTGGCTGTGGAAGAAGTTATATAGCCAAGATACAGATCAGGATAGATCTCTGCATGCTGGTGTAGGCATCAGGGGTTGACGGACCTGCAGATGTCACAAAACATTCCTTAGCATGTTGGGAGGAATAAGGCACCCCATCGAGGAAGAAACACTAGAGAACTGGGGGTGTAATAAATGCCAGCGAGAGGATCGAATGAGATGTGCACAATTAAAAAGGGATTCAAAGGTTATTTTATTGGTCACATACACCTAGGTGTAGTGAAATGCTTGTTGCCAATGCAGCACATAAAGAAAGAATACAGACATAACAGTAATAAAGAAATGTAAACATAAAAACATCCCCCACAATGGTTCCCATTATGAGGGAAGGCACAATGTCCAGTCCCCATTCCATGTCCACCCATAGTCAGGCCTATTGAGGCCTTCACAGTTGCCTTTACGGAGGCCCGATGTTCCAGGCCGTTCTCACCGGGTGATGTTGCTCCGGCGTCGGGAGAATCCTCTCAGCAGCATGGGAACCCTGGAACGGCCGCTTCCCTTACCGGAGACCGCGGCTTCCGAAGCCAACAAGGCCGCGCCGGATGGAGCTCCACCACTGGCGATCTCGTCAAGAGATCCCAGGCTCCCGATGAAAAGTCAGCGCCGCCGCCCACAACCGGCCGCTCCACAGTCCCGCAGCTCCGCGATGTTTCAACGGCGGTCTTCAGCTCACCGGAGTTCCAGCGTGGCGACCCAGGCAAGGCATCACCCGCTCCGCAATAGCGCTCCAGCGCTGTGCCGTCGCCGCCGAAGACGGGTCGAAAGCGCAGCCCGGAGAAAAGCTGCCTCTCCGACCAGGTAGGGACCCTGGAAAGTAGTTTCCCCCTTCCTCCCCCCCCCCACCCCTCACATAAAAAAGACTAGAGCTCCAAAAACAAAACACTAAAACTCACTAAAAATAAAAAACAAGAGTGAAAAACTAACAGCTGCAGGCTGGGCAACCATACCATACAGGACGGCGCCCCCAACAAGTGACAAGTTTGGCAAGTGAAGTATAAAGAAACCATTTTTCTATTATTAGGTAATTCAAATAATGTTTTCGAACCATATAATGTGGAAACAGACTTGGCCCAACTTGCCCGCACCGACCAACATGTCCCATCTACACTCGTCCCACTTGCCTGTGTTTGGCCCATATCCCTCTAAACCTGTCCTATCCATGTACCTGCCTAATTGCTTCTTAAATGTTGCGATAGCACCAGCCTCAACTACCTCCTCCAGCAGCTTGTTCCATACACCCACCACCCTTTGTGTGAAAAAATTACCCCTTAGATTCCTATTAAATCTTTCCCCCTTCACCTTAAACCTATGCTCTCTGGTTCTCGAATCCCCAACTCTAGGAAGAGACTCTGTGTGTCTATCTGATCTATTCCTCTGATGATTTTATACACCTCTATAAGATCACCCCTCATCCTCCTGTGCTCCAAGGAATAGAGACCCAGCCTGCTCAACCTCTCCCTATAGCTCAGACTATCGAGTCCCGGCAACATTCTCGTAAAATCTTCTCAGCACTCTTTCCAACTTAACAACATCTTTCCTATAACATGGTGATCAGAACTGAACACAGCACTCTAAAAGCGGCCTCACCAACATATTGTATAACTGCAACATGACCTCCCAACTTCTATACTGACTGATGTAGGCCAATGTGCCAAATGCCTTTTTGACTATCCGATCTACATGTTGCTCCACCTTCAAGAAACTACTGTATGTCCCTGCACTCCTAGATCATTCTGCTCTACAACATTCTCCAGAGCCCTACCGTTCACCATGGTGTCACATTCACATTCAACTGCTGGAGGAACACCGGTGGGTCGAGCACTATCTATGTGGGGGGCAAGAACTGATGCAGGGTCTTGACCGGAAACATCCGCATTTCCTTTCACCCCGCAGATGCTGCCCAGTTTGTTGAATCCTTCCAGCGGTTTGTTTTTTGATTGATGAATCTCGTTGTGTACGAGAACGATGAAGAAGCAGTAGAATGTCAATATAGAAATATTTAACACATGGACAACAGTCGAAAGACAGTGATGGGAGATGTGAAATGCTGGACCGCCTGGTGGCTGAGACGGTTAATAACATAAAGGCCGGCACGGTGGCGCAGCGGTAGAGTTGCTGCCTTACAGGCCCAGCGGCCTGGGTTCAATCCTGACTACGGGTGCTGTCTGTACGGCGTTTGTATGTTCTCCCCGTGACCTGTGTGGGTTTTCCCCGGGTGCTACCGTTTCCTCTAACACTCCAAAGACGTACAGGTGTGTAGGTTAATTGGATTGGTACAAATGTAAATCGTCCCTAGTGTGTAGTGTACGGGTACCGCTGGATGGCGCAGACACAGTGGGCCGAAGGGCCTGTTTCCGTGCTGTATCTCTAAACTAAACTGAAAGACCATGGGACTTGAATATCGTGTTATACCTGGAATAATTTAGGGTGCGATAACCCGACCAGTCACAGTTCTGGCTCCGCTCTGCTCCGCTTGCAGGGCCAACCTGTGATAATGGCAGCCAGAACCTCTTCTAAAATCCACTTTTTCATGAACGGCTTACATGCAAAATAGTTAGAGAATTGTTAGAAAATCGTGGACAAAGGGCTGTTTGACTGACGATAGGCACGAAATGCTGGAGTTACTCAGCGGGTCAGGCAGCATCTCTGGAGAAAAAGGAATTGGTGGCGTTTTGGGTGGAGACCCTTCTTCAGTACTGGGAGTCAGGGTCTCAGGGTCATCGGTTTCACCCCAGTTTCACTGCTAATGCAGAGGAGGAGGTGGAATAAATAAAAAATGTGTACAAAATCATGAGAGGAATAAATGAGGTAGACACACACAGTCTCTTGCCCAGAGTAGGGGAATCGAGAACCAGAGGACACAGGTTTAAGGTGAAGGAGAGAAGATTTAACGGGAATATGAGGGGTAACATTTTCACACAAAGGGTGGTATGTGTATGGAACAAGTGGGAAGCTAGAGTTACTCCAGCATTTAGTGCCTATCTTCGGTGTAAACCAGCATCTGCAGTTCCTTCCCACGCATGCTGTTTGACTGATATCTGGCACAGAACGTCGGCAATGGGGATTACAAACCAGCTGCTGTTTATCAAGGTTTATGTTGCTAAGTGCAACTGAGATCTAAACAAGGGAAGCGACCATATTTCCATATCTTTAGATCCCCGGTGGCTTAATTGAACATTTATCCACTGATTGGAGTCTGACGAAGGGCCCGATTCGAAACAGCACCTGTACATTCCCTCCACAGATGCTGCCTGACCTGCTGTGTCCCTCCAGCACGTTCTCCCAGTGACCGCGTGGGTTTTTTCCACGCTGTATCTCTAACCAAAACCAAAACAAGGAACCGCAGATGCTGGATTTACAACAAAAAAAACACAAACTGCTGAAGTATCTCAGCGGGCCAGGCATCCCTGGAAGACAGGGATAGAAGATGATTTGGACGTCTTCAAGCCCTTCTACAGACGCAGGCTTACAGAAAAGGTGAGAAATGGAGACAAAATGAGAAAATTAGTCAATATGGTCCCAGACAAGGCCAACTTGTTTGCCATTTCGTATATTGCCAATCTCTTAAAGATAGCGGAGTCAGGAGATATGGGGAGAAGGCTGGAACGGGGTACTGATTGTGGATGATCAGCCATGATCACATTGAATGGCGGTGTTGGCTCGAAGGGCCGAATGGCCTAATCCTGCACCTATTGTCTATTGTCTATTCATACACCCTTCAAAACACTGGAGTAGATTTACCTACCATGTTCCACCGTATGAAACGACTAACACATTATATTACACATTGTTTAGTTTAGTTTAGTTCAGAGATACAGCCCGGAAACCGGCCCTTCGGCCCAACGAGTCAGTGCCGACCCACACATTGACACTACCCTACACGTACTAGGGACAATTTTACATTCATACCAAGCCAATTAACCTGCAAACCTGTGCATCTTTGGAGTGGGGGATGAAATTGGAGCACCTGGAAAAAACCCACGCAGGTCACGGGAAGAACATGCAAACTCCATACCGACAGCACCCGTAGTCAGGATCGATCCCGGGTCTCTGGCGTTGCACTACTGTGCTACCCCTGTTAAAAAATATATCAATATTTCGGAGCTTAGGACTTGAACATTAAGCTGAAATTGAGGTTGATTGTGAGGTCCTGCTTTCTGCCAACTTCCTCACAGTCATTGAATATGGTATTGGTATATTATTCTCACTTTACTTTAGACTTTAGAGATACAGCTGGAAACAGGCCCTTCGGTCCAACGAGTCTGCGCCGACCAGCGATCACTCTGTACACTAGCACTATCCTACACACTAGAGACAATATACAATTTTTTACCGAGGCCATTAAACATACTAACCTGTACGTTTTTGGAGTATGGGAGAAAACCGGAGCACCGGGATGGGGGATCAGGTATGATCTTATTGAGGTGTATGAAATCACGAGAGGAATAATAGATCGGGTAGATGCACAGAGTCTCTTGCCCAAAGTAGTGGAAACGAGAACCAGAGGGCATAGGTTTAAGGTGAAGGGGAAAGATTTAATAGGAATCTGAGGGGTAACTTTTTCACACAAAGCAGGGTAGGTGTATGGAACAAACTGCCAGAGGAGGTAGTTGAGGCTGGGACTATCTCAGCATTTAAGAAACATTTAGACAGGTACATGGATAGGACAGGTTTAGAAGGATATGGGCCAAACACAGGCAGGTTGGAATAGTGTAGATGGGACATGTTGGTCGATGTGGGCAAGTTGGGCCGAAGGGCCTGTTTCCACGCTGTATCACTCTATGACTCTGAGCAGTTTGTTCTTTGCTCCAGATTCCAACATCCGCAGTGTCCCCAGATTCACCAGTCGTGTTACGTGCACCTTGCGTGGTTCCGAGTCTCAATCTGAAATATTGCCACGTCCTAACAATAGCAATGGTGCAGGACACACTAACTGGATGTTTCATAATATTAATACATCGGTATTTAAGAAATATTTGTTACATGCTTTGGGATGTCATAACTGTGTACAACAATATAAATTTAAACTAATTATTGTATGGTGACGCAGCAGTAGAGTTGCTGCCTTACAGCAGTTACAGCGCCAGAGAACTGGGTTCGGTCCTGACTATGAGTGCTGTCTTTACGTACGGAGGTTGTATATTCACCGTGTGGGTTTTCTCCGAGATCTTCGGTTTCCTCCCACACTCCAGACGTACAGATTTTTAGGGTAATTGGCTTGGTATAAGTGTAAATTGTCCCTATTGTGTGTAGGATGATGTTAATGTGTGATGATCACAGATCGGTGCGGACTCAGTAGGCCAAAGGTCCTGTTTCCGTGCTGTATCTCTAAATTAAAACAAAAAATCGGATTGTTTGGCTAAAACTTGATTTTCAGAAGCACCTCAATAACTGTGAAAAAAAATCTCGTCGACAAGTCCCGATGAAAACTTTCAGAAACTCCTTCTTATTTACTGAGCGATCATTTGAGAGAACTGTACCCTACCTAGCAACCAAACGTCAACATTATTGTGTGCTACTCGGGGTGTAAAAATAGATGTGGAGTGAATCATTATTTAGCTAAATGAAACATTGGCAGGGGTAGCAAAGGTTTTGGAACCAAGAACACGTTGGCTAGGCTGGGACTCTATTCCCTGAAGCGCAGGAGGATGAGGGCTGATCTTATAGAGGTGTGTAAAATCATGAGAGGAATAGATCGGGTAGTCGCACAGTGTCTCTTAACCAGTAGGGGAATGGAGAACCAGAGGCTGTGGGTTTAAAGTAAAGGGGGAAGATTTTATAGATGACTTGAAGTTAGAGAAGTCAGGATTCATACCGCTGGCACACACACGCACAATGAAATTTTCAGTTATTATAGATTGAAGCATTCTGAAACAAATATGAAACAATCTTACTTAGATGACTTGAAATTAAAGCATATAATTAGTTAGTTACCCAATTGTAGCTAATTACAAAATTCAATTACTAGATCTAAACACCTATCGATTTCTTAAGAATAGATTAACATTTTTAAATAGCCTAAGTGTTCAAATAACATTCACACAAGAATTCACAATATAACAAAATTTTTAAATCTCATTGTCATGGATTTATAGGCCAAATGGAAGGAATTTAATGTTTAATACCTGTAAATTAATGGCCATTTAAATCATCTTGCGAGTGGGTTTTTCTGGAACGCGATCAATTGGAACGTTGTGGTTTGCGGTGAATTTAGACCCATATCGGCAGGAAAAATACTGCTGGTTCGGATGGGGACTTAATCACCGTTTCGCAACTTAAAATGTGAATTAAAGGCATCTTAAGGATACATAAAATAAACGGCTTTCTTTTACCTGTCCCGTACCTGAAATCCGTCCCCGTTGTCGGCGTTGACGGCTTTAGAAGCTGATTTTAAAATGCCTCCAGCGCTGAAAATTTCGGACAATGAAAAAAAACAAAAAAAAACAGAACGCCCGTCGGAACGATTCTTTAGCAAAAGCTTGCACTCCAACCAAATATATTCCAGGACAAGGTAGGAAAAAAACGCGTTTTAACCCCGCTCCCCCTCATAGGCGCCAAAATCGCACACACGGCCAGTAGCAGAATTGCAGCGCCGCTGAAGGTAAGTGTTATAACATACCTACATTAACACTCTCCCACACACACTAGAGACAATTTTTACATTTATCAAGCCAATTAACATACAAACCTATGGAGTGTGGGAGGAAATTGAAGATTTCTGAGAAAACACACGCGGTCACGGGGAGAACGTACAAACCGTACAGACAGCATCCGTAGTCGGGATCGAACCCGGGTCTCCGGCGCTGCATTCGCTGTAAGGCAGCAACTCTGCCGCTGCGCCACCATGGGCGCCATTTTCTCCAGAGATGCTGCCTGACCCGTTGAATTCTCCATCCTTTTGGGTCTATCTTTGGTGTGAACCAGCAACTGAAGTTCATTCCTTTACAGTATTACACTGTTGGAAATGCCATCCTTTGCAGGAGATATTAAACTGAGACCTTTAAACTGAGAGCTGTTAAATAGTGAGTTGTAACGTTTGGAAGAGTTCATTCCTCCCACAGATGCTGCCTGACCAGCTGGGTTACTCCAGCACTTTGTGGTTTACTCCAACATGAGAACCAGAGGACGTAGGTTTATGGTAAGGGGGGGGTGGAAATATTTAATTGGAATCTGAGGGGTAAATTTTCCACACTGTATCACTCAATGAGCAGTTTGTTCTTTGCTCCAGTTTCCAGCATCCACAGACTTTCGTGTCCCTGTATTCACCGTTCATGCTGTAGATGGTTGACTCCTCGTTGCCCTCTGACGTTACCCTCTGAAGCTGTATCTTGTTTTTTTTTGTGTGTTTTACAGCATGTTTTTGATGTTTCTCGGTGTGTTTTGTGTGGGGGGTGGTGTGGGGGTAAGGGGGAAACCGCTTCGGTCGCCTCCTCCACGGAGAGGCGACTTTTTCCAGGTCGCCTCCCCCGTGGCCTAACAGCAAGGATCGGTGTGGCCTTTCCCGGAGACGCGCCCGGGGCTTCAGCGGCGGGCGCAGCGTGGACTCTTGGCGTGGAGTGGGCGAGCCCTCGCTGGGGCTCGCTGGAGCGGAGCGTTCCGTTTCGCTGGCCCGCGGCAGCCGGCATCCTGAAGCCGGCGCGGCAGCCGGCTCCAGCTGGCGCGGCGTCTGCAGCCCGCGATCCCTTGTGGGGGACCCGGGGGGAAGAAGAAGATCCGTATGCCTGCCCGCGGCCAACTTCTACCGTGGGCCCGGCGTGAACTTACCATCACCCCTGGAGGGGAGCTTCGACAGGCGGCCCAGCAGTCTGCGGTGCTTCTGGCTGCGGCGCAAATTTTAAACCTTCGACCGCAGGCCTGCGGCCTACACCAGCCTGAAGCCGCGGTCTCCGGTAGGGAAGAGACGATCCTGGACTTACCTTGACTTTTACCTTGTCCTCTATCATCTGGACGCCCGCAGCAACGGCTGCGGAGGGTTGAGGTCCCGACCACGGGGGAAAATGGAGGAGGACTGGCCAATTTCTGTGCCTTCCACCACAGTGATGAATACTGTGGTGGATGTTTGTGTAAAATTTTTATTGTGTTTGTGTGTTCTTTATTATTGTACCGATGCTGACATATTCATTTCACTTGCACTTTATGTGCAATGTGACGAATAAAACTGATTGATTGAACTGATTGATTGATTGATTGATAACAAATTCGGATATGCCAAGGTTAATCATAGTTCAGGCAATCTTGCAAAGTTTCCCTTGTGAATATGTCAGACTGATGTTTAAACCTACAAAGCGGTTGCCTATATGTCGGCGAGACCAAGCGCAGACTGGGCGAATGTTACACTGAACACCTTCTCTCAGTTCACCTGGGTCTATGCGATCTCCCGGTTGCCAATCACTTTAACTCCCCTTCCCATTCCCACATTGACCTTTCTGTCCTGGGCCTCCTCCATTGTCAGAGTGAGGCCCAATGCAAATTGGAGGAACAGCACCTCATATTTTGCTTGGGCAGCTTACAGCCCAGCGGTATGAGTATTGATTTCTCCAAGTAACCCTTGCTCTCTTCCTCTCTGTCCGTCGCTCCCCATCCTAGTTCTCCGACTAGTTTCACTGTCCTGATTAATTTTACTGAATGTAAGCCTTGTCACCTTCTCCTAAGCCATCAATGAACCATTGTACATTTCCTTGAAAATCGGCTGCTTTGATCTGTCCTTTTCACACCCTATATGCTCTTCCTTTCCATATCTCTAGTTTCCCTCTCCGCTGACTCAGTCTGAAGAAGGGTCTCGACCCGAAATGTCACTCATTCCTTCTCTCCAGAGACGCTGCCTACCCCGCTGAGTTACTCCAGTATTTTGTGTCTATCTTAAATCAAGTGATAGCCAGATAGAGTCTAGATTAAGGAATGACACATCATAGACAATGGGCCACAATCCTCCAGCATAGTCAAAAGCAAAACTAAACAACATATGCTGGAAAGCTGAAGAAGAAAATGCTTAAAGTACTTTTATAGAGGTGTATAAAATCATGAATATTGAGAGTTGAAGGGTAAGGGAGGCAAATATAAGGAAGCTTGGTTGATGAGCGAAATTGTGGCATTGGTCAAGAATAAGGACACATGGGATATGTACAGGCAGCTGGGATCAAGTGCATCCTTGGATGAGTTTTGGGAACTAAGGAGCAAAGTAGAAAAGGAGATCAGAAGGGCAAAAAGGGGCCAGGAGATAGCTCTGGCAGATAGCATTAAGGACAACCCCAAGAGATTTTATAAATGCACTAGACTAAGTGGGACCCGTTAGGTCCCAGCATCACACGGGTGGGCTGGTCACCCAACGCAATATTCCACCTCTCCACCAATTCCAATATTGCGAGCCAGTGGGTGGGGGGGGGGGGAGCTTTCTGTTGCGCTAGTTCATACTATTTGTTATTTGTTGATCACACACACCCTCCACCACACACACACACACACACACACACACACACACACACACACACACACACACACACACACACACACACACACACACACACACACACACACACACACACACACACACACACACACACACACACACACACAGACTCATTCACACACACACACACAGACTCATTCACACACACACAGACTCATTCACACACAGATTCATTCACGCACACGCAAAGACTCATTCACACAGACTCATTCACACACGCACACATACACACGCACACATACACAGACTCATTCACACTTCAGACAGACTCATTCACTCACACACACTCACCCAATACTAAAATGCCAAGTAACTTCAGAACGTGTTGAATACAGTGTGTAAATAATGTTTAAAGCCTCCTGTAGAGGCTGCTGCTGCTGAAGCAAAAACATGCTTTAAATAACATCCAACAAACACACTCACCATAGACAGAGCAGTGAGCTCTCTTGAATTATTCAACGGCGCCTGCACTCGGCGCCATCTTGACGTCACCCTCTCACTTCTTGCCACGAACCGGAAATGAGGCACTCAGCGCCAACATGCCGCTAACCGGAAATTACATCATCGGTGCCATCTTGCAATTAAGTGAAAATCACAGAATGAGCTCCAATTTTGAAATTAAACAAAGTCCTGATCTAATAAAATGTTTATTCACACTTGTCTATCCAAAACCTGTTGCAAGCAAGCCCTTTAAAAGCCAAGCCAATTGGACAAAAACACTTTGCAAGCCAACAAAACACATTTGCTGAAAGCCCTTTTAAAAGCCAACCTAATTGGACAAACACTTTGCAAACAACAAATACATTTGCTAAAAACCACATCTCGGGGACTCACCGTGGAGTAGACGTGCGTTCAGTGCTATTCTATTCTATTCTATTCTATTCTATTCTATTCTATTCTATTCTATTCTATTCGCAGCTCAGAGAGATGTGATCCTCTCGCTTCTTCCGTCTGCCAGAAACTGAGTGAGCCACGACACTTCCAGGTTTTATAGTCCCTCCCCCTGCCGCCAGCGGGTGCAGCAGAGAGAATGGCGATTTTAAAAAACTCATTGATATCTCTCTGATTTTTCATCGATGGGAAACATCCTCTAGTCCAGTCCGGCAGAGGGGGGCTCTGAGGGAGGTGGCCAAAAATGATGGCCGTAAGTTGTGGCGTTCTCTCAGAAATCACATCGCAGTGAGTCAAAAGCGGTCTAGATCTTACTTTTAGTAATATAGATAAGAGGAAAAGGGTAACTTGAAAGAGTGGGACCCCTCAACACTTTGTGTGGAGCCACAGGAGATGGACAAGGTCTTCAATGAGTGTTTCTCATCAGTATTTACCGAGGGGAAAGACAGTAGGACGGAGGAACTTGGGGCAGTCAATGGAAGTGTCTTGAGAACAGTCAGTGTTATGGTCAAAGAGGTGCTGAAGGTACTGTCGTTTATGGAGGTAGACAAATCTCCAGGGCCTGTTTAGATATATCCAAGGACATTGTGGAGAGAAGAAATTGCGGGAGCCCTAGTTGATATTTACGAGTCGTCTTTAAATACAGGAGAGATGCCGGAAGACTGGAGGGTGGCAGATGTTGTGCCTTTATTCAAGAAGGGCTGCAGGAGGAGATAGTTGAGGCTGGGACTTACGTAATGTTTAAGAAAGAGTTAGACAGGTACATGGATAGGACAGGTTTGGAGGGATATGGAGAACATAGACAGGTGACTTTTTGGGTCGGGACCTTTCTTCAGACCCGAACCCAAAACATTGCCTACCCATGTTTTCCAAGGATGCTGCAAGACCCACTGATTAACCCCAGCACTGTGTCTTTCTTTGTTAACCAGCATCTGCAGTTCCTTGTTTCTACAAATTACATGCTCATTTAGCTCCATCATGTGGTCAGTCACATTAACGGGATAAGGGACTGATGTTTGACAAAATGCCATCTTGCTTCCAACTCAGGCCCATACGAAACTTTTCGAAGAGGGAGGTGGCATGACAGGTTTACAAACATTTTATGTGAAATCAGTGCACGCAGCGCATATCACAAGAGCGTAGCCCGAAGTCCCTAGCGGCCGGGCCCAGGGCCCGCTTAAGGACCCTGGAAGCTCTGGGGTTTTAGATGCTTTCTGGTGCATTCTGAGCCTTAATTTGGAGCATTTGTGCACCATTTGTATGACCAATATTTAAGAAGTAATTTTGGTTTAGTCAAGAGTGATGAGTGGGTGGAATGGGATGATTGGGGTCATTGTTGTATACAATTTTTTCAATCAAGAATTGAAGTTGTCCTTGTTTTAATAATCAAGTTGTACTGTTGTAAAATGTTATAAAGGAGCATGCAAAAACTGCAAATAAAATACTGTAAGTTTTTGCAGTAATTAAAACCTTTTTTTAGAGTGGCAAACATTAACGTTGCTTCTCTTTCCCACAGCTGCTGCCTCACCTAATGAGTATACCCTAGGATTTTCTGTTTACAATTGCGATTTGAAGTTTATATGAGGCATCAACTGCTGTGAAATAATTACCTTGACTTCTCGGGTTGAATAGGCCTAAACATAACAGACAAAAATAGCAAAATGCACAAAACTTCAAGGGATAGACACAAAATGCTGGAGTAACTCAGCAGGTCGGGTAGCATCGCCAGAGAAAAATAGGTGACGTTTTGAGTCGGAGCCCTTCTTCAGACTGTAAGGAGAGGTGCAATACATCATCCTCCAACATTATCAGCACCTCCAATGGGATTTCACTAGAAGTCACATCTTTCCATTTCCACCCCTTTCCGCTGAGACCATTCCCTCAGTAATTCCCTGGTTCACTGGTATTCCTTTCCTTCAGAGATGTTGCCTGACCCACTGAGTTACTCCAGCACTATATGCATATCTTTGGTATAAACCAGCATTTGCAGATCCATGGTTCTAAAGCTTCATTCAAGGGATGACAGATCCATCACCTGGCGGCTCAGCATTGAGATGAGGATAGGTGATTTGGAGTGGGTATTTGTTATACTGATTGTGTTGGGAAGGGTGATTATAGGGTGATGGGTTGTATATATGACTAAGAGATACTGTATAGTATATGAGGGTTTTTTATTTTTTATTTTTTAATCTCTTTTTTTGGATGGCTTTGAAAAATTTGATTAGTGTACAAATGTAAATAATTTGGTGTACATATGGAAATAGCTGTTTATAGCATAAATTTGCATAAGATAACCAGACTAAGTGGGACCTGTTGGGTCCCAGCATCACACTGGAAGGTTGGTTACCCAACGCAATATTCCACCTCTCCACCAATTCCGATATTGCTGGCCAGTGGGGGGGGGGGGGGGGGTTTCTGTTGCACTAGTTTGTATTATTTTTTATTTGTTGATCACACACACCCTCCACCTCACACAGATACTCACACACAGACTCTCTCTCTCACACACACACACAGAGACTCATTCACACACACACTCATTCACACACACACACGCACATACGCAGACTCATTCACACACACACGCAGACTCATTCACACACACACACACACGCGCACACACACACACACACACACACAGTGTAAAACTAATGTTTAAAGCCTCCTGTAGCTGGTGCTGAAGCAAAAACGTGCTTTAAATAACATCCAACAAACACACTCACCATAGCCAGAGCAGTCAGCTCTCTTGAATTATTCAACGGCGCCTGCACTCGGCGCCATCCTGACGTCACCCTCTCACTTCTTGCCTTGAACTGGAAATGAGGCACTCAGCGCCAGCATGCCGCTAACCAGAAATGACGTCATCGGCACCATCTTGCAACTAAGCGAAAATCACAGAATGAGCGCCAATTTTGAAATTAAACTCAGTCCTGATTTAATAAAATGTTTATTCACGCTTTATCCATCTGAAAACTGTTGCAAGCAAGCCCTTTAAAAGCCAAGCCAATTGGACAAAAACACTTTGTAAGCCAACAAAACACGTTTGCTGAAAGCCTTTTAAAAAGTCAACCCAATTGGGCAAGAACACTTTGCAAGCCAACAAAACACATTTGCTGAAAGCCCTTTAAAAAGCCAACCCAAGTGGGCAAAAACACTTTGCAAGCCAACAAAACACATTTGCTGAAAGCCCTTTAAAAAGCCAACCCAATTGGGCAAAAACACTTTGCAAGCTAACAAAACACATTTGCTGAAAGCCCTTTAAAAAGCCAACCCAATTGGGCAAAAACACTTTGCAAGCCAAAAAAACACATTTGCTGAAAACCCTTTAAAAAGCCAACCCAATTGGGCAAACACTTTGCAAACAACAAACACATTTGCTGAAAACCACATCCCGTGGAGTAACGTGCGTTCAGTGTTATTCGCAGCTCAGAGAGCCATGATCCTCTCGCTTCCTCCGTCTGGCAGAGACTGAGTGAGGCATGACACTTCTGGGTTTTATAGTCCCTCCCCCCTGCCGCCAGCGGGGGCAGCAGAGAGAATGGCGAAAAATTTAAAAACATGAATATCTCTTTGATTTTTCATCGATGGGAAAAATCCTCCGGTCCAGTCTGGCGGAGGGGGGCTCTGAGCGAGGTGGCCAAAAACGACGGCCGTAAGTTGCGGCGTTCTCTCGGAAATCACATCACAGTAAGTCAAAAGCAGTCAAGATCTTACTTTTAGTAATATAGATTATAAGCAGTTGAATAAGGGGTGGGAATTAATAAGCTTTGGCTTCTTCCTGCTCCTTTTCAGACACATACGATTTCATTTATTTATAAATATTGTTTATGACACTTTATAAATATTCTTGTCTTGTTTTTTGTATGCTGTTTCACACTTGCTTTTTATTCTTTTATTCTGTTCGAAATAAAGAATCAAATAAATAAATAAATAAATTGTCAATTATCATGCTCTAAAAAGTTGCCTGCCGTATTTCACCTTAAACTTTACCACCGTAACAATATTATGCTAATGAGTTTAGTTTATTGTCACGTGTACCGAGGTGTAGTGGAAAGCTTTTGTTGCGTGCTAACCTGCTATAATCTACAATACATAGGCCCCACTATCAATATTATGAGGTGATTATTTTCCTCCCATGTTAGTGTAACTATCTCCACAGCACCATACTCCCTCAAATATAAGAGAAAATAGTCTTCCCAATATGTAATATTCCAAATAATGTTTCTCACACATTTTGTGTTTCCGTCTCATCATCTGCTTTCTGCATATTTGCTGTCAATTATTTTCATGAACAGTTTCCCTGCACAAGGAACACCTGTGAACTACTTTCTCTGAATGTGATTGTGTTGCTGGCTTATGACAAACCATTCCCACAGATGAAGCTTATCATTTTTATTTACCAAAGGCTTAATGCCTGCTACGTATTTGGTGTAGTGGCAGTTTATTATATCGTTCAAGGTATTTTTCCTCTAGCCACTATGATTAAAGACAGGGGTAAGGAGATGGTTTTGTTAGGCATGCGAGCTCTCCACGAGACATTCAAAGCCGTCCAAAGATAAACCTTCAAAACACAGTCTCTTAATAAATAGTTTCTTTATTGTCATAGTAAAAACAGTAAGATATTCATCCAAACTTCTTCTTGTTTAAGTACATTTTGATCTTACTCGTAGTCAAACTCGTGCATGGTCAAATGCTGTGCCTTTCCCATGCTTCTTAAAAACTAAAACTAAAAATCACTGGCGCGTCTGCCTGAAAATCCCAGCTACAAACACGCCTCCGACCACGTAATACATCCCACCCACATAATTACAGGCAGATAAAATTTAAAGGTAACTGATTATAGTTAAAGCACACTGAGTTAAGCTAAATGGCTATTACATACCGGCCCCAAATTGTTCTAAATATATAATGAGGCAATTACAAAAATACATCAAAAAAGTCTTGTGCAGATGTGGCGCCGACGGACGAGAGGCCGAAGCAAAGAAGTCGAAGCCTAAGAACCGATTGGAAACGAGACCAAAACGCCAATAAACCGAAAGATTACGAAGATGAAACACCTACTAACCAAAAGGATGGGACGCCTAAATGCGAACTAACCGAAAGGACGGGACGCCTAAAAGCCAACGAACTGAAAAGCTGCATCGCCTAAAAGCAAACTAAAGGGCCTGTCCCACAAGCATGCGACCAGCACGAGCGAAGTCCGCGGGAAGTTTGCGCGTGACGTACGGCGTCGAGACGCTGCGTACGGTGTTGAGACGCTGCGCATGCCTGTCGAGGTGGTGCGTACGGCGTCGAGGCGGCTGTGGGCCGGCAGGCTGTTGCCGCGCGGAATTTCTGAATATGGTCAGTTTTTCGGAGCCCCGCGCGATGTCGGGACCAGCTCGACAGAACTCCATACGGCTCCGGCGATCGAAGTGGGACCGGCCCCGCGAGGCCGTACGGCTCAAGCGACCACGTTAGATCGCGCTTGCCGCATGGAGTCGCATGCTCGTGGGACAGGCCCTTTACCAAATGGCCGCTCTGTCGAAACGCCACCTACCCGAAAGGCGGCTTCGCCTACAGGCCAACGAACCGACTGCCGCTCAACAGAAAATTCCAATAACGGACATGACGTTGCCGGGGGGGCGGGACTTGTCAACAATTGGTTCAGACCCCCGCGTCCATCACATACATCACTGTGAAGGCATGAACATTGTCCCAAACCTCCGTTCCACCCGACCCGCAGCCCGCGGATGGTGGCCGAGGGAGAGTGGGGGATGTCCCGAGGGATGCACACCGAGAGAAGCGTTTCGGGTCGAGACCTTTCAGACACACTCTGAAGAATGGTCTCGGCACGAAACGTCACCCATTCCTTCTCTCCAGAGATGCTGCCTCTTTTGTGCGTGGGTGCGTTCCGCAAGCACCGAGACGGTAATAAATAAACGTCTGTCCCCGCCGTGGGGATGAATCACCTTGGTGTGGGGGTTGGGGTCCGATGGCAGTGCATCGCGGTCAGTGTTTGTGGGACGCTCCCGCGGGTGGAGACGGAGGAGAGAGAAGGGGGAGAAAAGGGGAGAGAGAGAAGGGAGAGAGAGAAGGGGAAGAGAGAGAAGGGAGAGACAGAGAGAAGGGAGGGAGAGAGAAGGGAGGGAGAGAGAAGGGAGAGATAAGGGAGAGAGGGGGAGAGGAGTTGGAGAGAGAAGAGTAGAGAGAGACGAGGGGAGAGAGAGGAGGGGAGAGAGAGGAGGAGAGAAGAGGGGGGAGAGAGGAGGAGAGAAGAGGGGAGGAGAGAAGAGGGGAGAGAGAGGAGAGAGAGAAGGGAGAGAGAGAAGGGAGAGAGAGAGAAGAGGGGAGAGAGAAGGGGGAGACAGGAGCGTGGGGTTCATTTTCCCACACAAGCCATAGGTGACTGGGCAATCTGAACCCAAGCACCAAGTTGAAAGTGGCCGAAGGTGCGAATCTCTCGGGACATCCCCCACTTTCCCACGGCCACCCTCCGCGGGCTGTGGGTCGGGTGGAGCGGAGGTTTGGGACAATGTTCATGCCTTCACAGTGATGTGATGGACGCGGGGGTCTGGACCAATTGCTGACAAGTCCCGCCCCCCGGCAACCTCATGTCCGTTATTGGACTTTTCTGTTGAGCGGCAGTCGGTCCTTTGGCTTGTGGGCGACGCCGCCTTTCGGGTAGGTGGCGTTTCGACAGAGCGGCCATTCGGTAAGTTTGCTTTTAGGCGACGCAGCTTTTCGGTTTGTTGGCTTTTAGGCATCCCGTCCTTTCGGTTAGTAGGCGTTTCGTCCAGACTCTTTCTGATTATTGGCGTTGCGGCCTCGTTTCCATTCCATTCCACTTGGCTTCGCCTTCTTTGCTTCGGCTTCTTGTCTGTCGGCGCCACGTCTGGGTACCAAAAAAGTAGCTATAAAGGCTTAACATATATCAAAATCAAAAAATAGCATGCATTATATATCCGCATTCAGACTTCTTCAGTGATTCTTCCATCTTCACCTTCGCCTTCTAGAAGCAAGCATAACTTGGTTATTGGTCTTATAAAAACATTGTTCTTAGTCTGAAGTCATACCGTGCGCACAAAACCCTTAACATCAGGCATGATCCCCAGTATATAGTCCAAAACACAAAAGTCCAAAGTTTTGACAGCATGAAACTTCTTCCTCCATGTCCGATCAACTCATGGATATGTCGTAACGATAATGTTGATATGTGAAAGTCCTTCGAGAGAATAATAGGATTTTTAGCAATAATGTTCACTGTGAGGTTTTGTTTAATTTCCGGATCATTAGCAGAGATTTCAAATCCCAGCTCAAGATTTGGCCATTCACTGTCTGGCTTACGGAGAAACTCTGGTCCATTGATCCATCTCTTATTGCTTACGAAGCAATCTGCTGTCAGTCCTCTGGAAGCTTCATCTGCAGGTTTTCTTTTGTGTTGACATATTTCCATTGTGAAAAATTAGTAGCTCCCAAAACAAAAGAGATTTTGTCTGCTACAAATCTCAAAAAACTTTTGTTCTCATTGTTGAAGTATTTAAGTACCGTGGTACTATCAGTCCAGAAGATAGATTCTTCCAGTTGAAGCTGTAGTTCTTTTTGCAGCAATATGTCAACTTTAACAGCTAAGACTGCGGCAGTAAGTTCCATTCTGGAATTAGCCACTTTCACTGGCATCTGAGAAATGATGCAGCTGTGCACATCTGATCTTACCAAAGCTTGTAGGCTGCATGCACTGGTCTACTTTGAATTCTGAGATCTTGTTGAGATCTTCTAACCATTCTGTCCATCGGTGAGAGGAAGTTTGTGTTATACTCTCATCCCATCCAAGTTTTTCCTTACAAAGAACCTGCAAAATCAACTTGGCTGACAGTGTAAATGGTGCAAGAAATCCCAAAGGGTCGTAAACGGAACCAATCACGGATAGGATACGCCTTCTAGTACATGGTCGCTCTTGGATCGAGATTCTAAACTTGAACACATCTGCTTCAACGCACCAGTGCCGTACCAAAGCTCTTTACATTGGCAAATTGTCTTTGTCCA
Organism: Amblyraja radiata; assembly: GCF_010909765.2. Taxonomy (NCBI): domain Eukaryota; kingdom Metazoa; phylum Chordata; class Chondrichthyes; order Rajiformes; family Rajidae; genus Amblyraja; species Amblyraja radiata. Next base: position 5,471,190 of record NC_045976.1, on the reverse strand, counting down.
AATCCAACTCTCTGGTCTCTTTGGCTCAGTCATCTGGTGGAATGCTTTCCAATACAACATGACTGTTGCTGATCCACTTGGAAAGCGTGAATCCTCCCTTATTGCAGAGGGAAGTCAGATGTTTTACCATTTGAATTGCTTCCTGCTCAGTAGACATGGAATTTAAGCTAAATGGCTCCTATATTTGGGTTGAGGATTATGCCATGATCAGCGAGAATATGTGGACCTACTATCAATGTAATGCAGTGATTATTTCCCCAAATTCCAGTGCAATGTCTAAAATGGGATATGGATAAAACATTTTCCCAATAAATCAATGAAGTTTAGTTAAGGTTATTATTCCCATGTGTACCGAGTTACAGTGAAATGCTTTTGTTGTGTATCCAGTCAACGAAGAGGCATTACATAATTACAATCAAGCCGTCCACAGTGTAAAGATGAAGGGTAAAGGATAAAACATTTAGTGCAAGATAAAGTCCAATTGAAGATATGTATAAAAAGGAACCGCAGATGCTAGTTTGCTGAAGATAGAAACAAAATTCTGAAGTAACTCAGTGGGTCAGACAGCATCTCTGGAGAAAAGGAATAGGTGACATTTCGGGTCGAGACCCTTCATCAGACTGAGTCAGGAAGGATGACTGACTCACAAGACCGCAAGAAATTGCGACGAATTGTGAACGCAGCCCAGACCATCACATAAACCAACCTCCCTCTATTGACTCCAAGTATACATCACGTTGCCTCGGCAAGGCCAGCAGCATAATCAAGGATGAGTTGCACCTTGGCCACTCCTTCTTCTCCCTTCCCCACATCAGGGAAAAGGTATAGAAGTGTGAAAACGCACACCTCCAGATTCAGGGAATCCGCGCTGCGCGAGGAGAAGGAGGACGTCTTCGGGGCAGCCGCCCCAGGTAGGCCCGCCCTATCGGGAGGCTAGGCCTTGAGCAGCGGCCGGCGGGGTAATGGACGGGCCCGCTCACTCTCTCCGCTCCCGAGGCCATCAGGCGGGAGATCTTCGGGTATCCGCCCCAGGTAGGCCCGCCCTATCGGGTGGCTAGGCCTTGAGCAGCGGCCAGCAGGGTAATGGATGGGCCCGCTCTCTCTCCCCACCGTCAGGCGGGAGTCGGTGATACTGCAGGTGGTGTCGGTGATGCTGGGCAGCTACACTCATAGCCCCTGCAGCAGCTGGTGGGGGAGTGTTGGCAGACGCAGCCTCTCAGCCCCGTAGGGCAGCTCCGGGCAGGTGCTGCGGGAAGGAAAGCGAGGGCTGAGGCTGCTGCACTGCTGACTGTTGCGGTGGGTCAGGGACGTGGGCGGGCGACCCTGGCAGCCTGCAATCAGCTAGGCCAGGCATTGGCGGGAATCAGGCGGCCCGACTACAGAGCCCAAGATGGCGTCCGGTTGCCGTGCAGAGTTGATGGCTGCATACATAGCATTAATTACTGTAGAGCTGGGCTGGGCTGTCGGCTGCAGTCATCAGCTCACCACCAATTTGGAATCGAAAATATCTGTTTTGGAACGTCATGAAGAGAGAGGAAGCGGAAGAGCAAGAGAGCGAGAGAGGGAAGGTCAGTTCTTATAGAAACATAGAAAATAGGTGCAGGAGTAGGCCATTCGGCCCTTCGAGCCTGCACCGCCATTTAATATAATCATGGCTGATCATCCAACTCAGTATCCTGTACCTGCCTTCTCTCCATACCCCCTGATCCCTTTAGCCACAAGGGCCACATCTAACTCCCTCTTAAATATAGCCAATGAACTGGCCTCAACTACCTTCTGTGGCAGAGAATTCCAGAGATTCACCACTCTCTGTTTGAAAAATGTTTTTCTCATCTCGGTCCTAAAAGATTTCCCCCTTATCCTTAAACTGTGACCCCTTGTTCTGGACTTCCCCAACATCAGGAACAATCTTCCTGCATCTAGCCTGTCCAACCCCTTAAGAATTTTGTAAGTTTCTATAAGATCCCCCCTCAATCTTCTAAATTCTAGCGAGTACAAGCCGAGTCTATCCAGTCTTATATACTAGGGCACTCCCCCATACCTTTACTACCACAGATGATGCATTGCTAAATGCAATAGTTAAACTTTCAGCATTAAACATTTACTAGTTACCTTTTCGAATTTGTGTCCGGAATTGACTTTCCAAGAGCTCCATTTAGCAATCCAGTTTTTTAGAGAATTGCTTGTCTTTCTGACGTGATGCCCAACAATATACTGGAGAAAGGGAATAATTTGATCAACTGTGAATCAAAGGAAACTAAGTTCCAGGTCAAATAACATTAACCACTGCAGGGGCAACATTTCCAAAAATAGAAGTCTCAAACAGATTTCTAGACAAAGTTTATGAAATGTGACCCTAAAATAATGTATAATACTAAATAGTAATGCAGAATTAAGCTTGTGAAAACCACACTGCATCATCAAATTAAAATACTCCAATATCTTTAAAAGCATTTCCTTAAATATTTCTAATACTGCTGACTTTTTGATGATTTCCCATACATGGAAAAAGAAAACTGCAGATTGTTAAACTTTGAAACAAAAACAAATGCTGGATGAATTATTTACAGCAGAGATATATAGATTATTGACTTGTACAGGTGTCAGGGGTTATGGGGAGAATGCAGAAGAATAGGGTTAGGAGGGAGAGATAGATCAGCCAGAGATTAAATGGTGGAGTACACTTGACTATTGCTCCTATCACTTATGACCTTATTAATTCAGCCAATCAAGCAGCACCTCTGGAAAGAGAAGGCAACATTGTTGTTAGGTTGAAAATTATTCATCAGACCTGAAACATTAAGTGTTTTTTCTTCCCATAGATACTGCTTGACTGGCTGAGTTCTTTCAGCATTTAGGTTTTTTGTTTCCCATACAGTGGCTTGCAAAAGTTTTCATACCCCTTGAACTTTTCCACATTTTGTCACGTTACAACCACAAACGTAAATGTATTTTATTGGGATTTTATGTGATAGACCAACACAAAGTGGCGCATAATTGTGAAGTGGAAGGAAAATGATACATGGTTTTCAAATTTTTTTACAAATAAAAAACTGAAAAGTGTGGTGTGCAAAAGTATTCAGCCCCCTTTACTCTGATACCCCTAAATAAAATCCAGTGCAACCAATTGCCTTCAGAAGTCACCTGATTAGTAAATAGAGTCCACGTGTGTGTAATCTAATCTTAGTATAAATACAGCTGTTCTGTGAAGGCCTCAGAGGTTTGTTAGAGAACATTAGTGAACAAACAGCATCATGAAGCCCAAGGAACACACCAGACAGGTCAAGAATAAAGTTGTGGAGAAGTTTAAAGCAGGGTTAGGTTATAAAAAATATCCCAAGCTTTGAACATCTCACGGAGCACTGTTCAATCCATCATCCGAAAATGGAAAGAGTATGGCACAACTGCAAACCTACCAAGACATGGCCGTCCACCTAAACTGACAGGCCGGGCAAGGAGAGCATTGATCAGAGAAGCAGCCAAGAGGCCCATGGTAACTCTGGAGGAGCTACAGAGATCCACAGCTCAGGTGGGAGAATCTGTCCACATGACAACTATTATTCGTGCACTCCACAAATCGGGCCTTTATAGAAGAGTGGCAAGAAGAAAGCCATTGTTGAAAAAAAGCCATAAGAAGTCCCGTTTGCAGTTTGCAACAAGCCATGTGGGGGACACAGCAAACATGTGGAGGAAGGTGCTTTGGTCAGATGAGACCAAAATTGAAGTTTTTGGCCTAAATGCAAAACGCTATGTGTGGCGGAAAACTAATACTGCACATCACCCTGAACACACCATCCCCACTGTGAAACATGGTGGTGGCAGCATCATGCTGTGGGGATGCTTTTCTTCAGCAGGTGCAGGGAAGCTGGTTAGAGTTGATGGGAAGATGGATGGAGCCAAATACAGGTCAATCTTGGAAGAAAACCTGTTAGAGTCTGCAAAAGACTTGAGACTGGGACGGAGGTTCACCTTCCAGCAGGACAACGACCCTAAACATACAGCCAGAGCTACAATGGAATGGTTTAGATCAAAGCATATTCATGTGTTAGAATGGCCCAGTCAAAGTCCAGGCCTAAATCCAATTGAGAATCTCTGGCAAGACTTGAAAATTGCTGTTCACAGACGCTCTCCATCCAATCTGACTGAGCTTGAGCTATTTTGCAAAGAAGAATGGGCAAAAATTTCAGTCTCTAGATGTGCAAAGCTGGTAGAGGCATACCCCAAAAGACTTGCAGCTGTAATTGCAGCGAAAGGTGGTTCTACAAAGTATTGACTCAGGGAGGGCTGAATACTTTTGCACGCCACACTTTTCAGTTTTTTATTTGTAAAAAAATTTGAAAACCATGTATCATTTTCCTTCCACTTCACAATTATGCACCACTTTGTGTTGGTCTATCACATAAAATCCCAATAAAATACATTTACGTTTGTGGTTGTAACGTGACAAAATGTGGAAAAGTTCATGGGGTATGAAAACGTTTGCAAGCCACTGTATATTGAATTTTGCTACAGCTAGACACTAAAAGTTGGAGTAACTTAGCGGGTCAGACAGCACCCCTGGAGAAAAGGAATGGGTGACGTTTCGGGTCGAGACCCTTCTTCAGACTGAGAGTCAGGGGAAAGAGAAACGAGAAATATAGACATAATGATATAGAAAGATATAGAACAAATGAATGAAAGATATGCAAAAAAGTAACAATGATAAAGGAACCAGGCCATTGTTAGCTGTGGGCTAGGTGAAGACGTTATAGACAATGAGACTCTACAAGACAACTTTGAAACTAGTAAAATGCCGTGGGTGGGGGAGGCACGGAGAGAGGGAAAGCAAGGGTTACTTGAAGTTAGAGAAATCAATATTTCATACTGCTGGGTTGTAAGCTGCTGAAGATACACAGATGATTAGGTCACCCACAGTCATTCTAAGTTTAATCCAATTTTGAACACCTGCAATAAAACACATTTAGCCTGTAATTAATTCTTGATGCCTTAATTACACAACCACTTTGAGTTTAGGAACAGTTCTTATCCTCTATTCATCCATCCATCCATTTATCTCTGTTCACTCAATCTTCATCCATTAAACTATGAATCCATCAGTTCAGATTTGTTCCATCATTCCCTTTCTGCTATCCATACATCTCTACGTGGATCCACCCCACATCCCTCCCTCATTCCCATTATTCCAACTCTGGCCAAAGCAAGTGGCAGGCAAGACAAGACTGGGAGAGCACTAACAGAGATCAGTTATTTTATTGAATAATATTTAACATTGTATATTAAATACTCACTGACAATGAAAATCACCAGCATAACAGGGATCACAAATAATCCAAAGAAAATGGGGTTGTTGATAGGTGAAGGAATTAGTTTACTACTGTATTGACCAATTCTCACCTAAGTAGAAAACATAACTTTTAACACTTTTAAAGCAACAAGATCTAAGTCACTAGGAGTTAATAACTAAATGATTAAGATTTTAAACCAACTATTTCAATATTCAACTTTGAATGATAGGGTCTGAAGAAGAGTCTCAACCCGAAACGTCACCTATTCCTTTTCTCCAGATATGGTGCCTGACCCGCTGAGTTACTCCAGCATTTTGTGTCTATCTTTGGTGTAAATTCTTCCTCAGAATTATAAATGGTCTATCTCTGGCCTTCTCAGTTCAGAATGGTGCAGTATGTTTTCCCTGTTGCAGGATTTTAAGGGATTTGGAAAGTTGCAGGGATTTATATTGAAATGTGAATGGTGAAAAACTCATTCCCACATCTTAAACCAAGGGTTGGAATAGTGTTGATTTTTTTGCTGTGGTGTATAATGCATTCTCAGGATAGGGAATTGCAAGATTCTACTGCAGAACTTGTATCAATTCATAATATTTACCAAGGTCTGGAATGACATAACGTATTCATCCTTTAGTTCACAATTCCTGTTTTCACTCTATTAAGAGCAATCATAACGCAAACATCATAAATGTTTTGCAGGATGGCACGGTGGCGCAGCGGTAGAGTTGCTGCCTTACAGCTCCAGAGACTCGTGTTCGATCCTGACCAGGTCTGTTGTCTGTACGGAGTTTGTACATTCTCCCTGTGACCTGCGCGGGTTCTCTCCGGGTGCTCTGGTTTCCTCCCACACTCCAAAGATATACAAATTTGTAGGTTAATTGGCTTCGGTAAAAATTGTAAATTGTTCCTAGTGTGTGTATGATAGTATTAATGTACGGGGATCGCTGGTCAGCATGGACTCGGTGGGCTGAAGAGCCTGTTTCTGTGTTGTATCTCTAAACTAAACTAAACCATCGGGTAGCGCCATCGAATGTGGCAACCTTGCCAGCAGCTGTCCATCCCTTCACCCTTTTTGTTATTTTAAGTGTGTCTAAAAGTATGTTTTTAAAGTTTTCCTAGTCTTTTTTATATGGGGGGGTGTGGAATAGGGGGAAACCGTTTCCCAGTCACTTCCTGATTGGAGATACGTCTTTTCTCCGAGGCGCAACTTCGCCCCTCCCTCGTGGCCTACCATCTGGATTGGCGCGGCCTTTCCTGCCAGAGCTTCAGTGTGGGACGATGCCTTACCGGGGATCGCCGTGTTGGAGCTCTGGAGTGTTGGGCCTGCTGAGTTGAACACCGCGGATCTGTGGTTTGCGGAGCTTCTGGCCGCGGGCGGAGCTGACTTTAACATCGCGGAGTCATGGGATCTTTTGCCGAAGGTCGCCAGCGTTGAATCTCAATCCAGTTCGGCCAGTGGACTTAGGGAGCCGCGGTCTCCGGTCGGAAGTGGCCGATTTGGAAACTCCAAGCCGCTGAGAGCGTTCTTTCGTTCCGACGCCGGTGCTCCGATCATCCCGTCGAGAGGGCCTGTACATCGGGCTGCCCATAGCGGCGACTGCGAAGGGTTCAAAGGTCCCGACCACGGGTGAACAAAGAGGAAGATGACTGATCTTTATTGCCTTCCCTCGCAGTGGGGGACGTTGATTCCGCTGTGGGGGATGATCATGTTAAATTCTATCGTGTATTGTGTTGTATTCTATCGTGTAGCCTCTTTGTAGAGCTGTGTAATCTTTCTTTAATGCCTTGAGAAGCTCCTCTTTTCAAGTTCCTTATGAAAGTTAACACCCATTCTTCTACCATTGCAACCAGAACTCATTGTATTAAAACATTCTCAACCCCTGACAAGTTTAGTTTAGTTTAGTTTAGAGAAACAGACCCTTCGGCCCGCCGAGTCGACCACCAATACTAACACTATCCTGCACACACTAGGGACAATTTCTTTTCACCATTTTACCAAGCCAATTAACCTACAAACCCGCACCTCTTTGGAGAGTGGCAAGAAACTGGAGATCCCAGAGAAAACTCACACAGGTCAAGGGGAGAATATATAAACTCCGTACAGACAGCACCCATTGTCAGGATCGAACCCGGATCTCTGGCGTTGTAAGGCAGGAACTCTACCGCTACACTACCATGCCACCCCAAGCCTTGGTTCTGTTTGCAGTTACCTTAAGTCTGTATCCTTTGCATACTGAACTTTGTGGCAGTGGAAGCAGTTTATTTTAATCTATTCAGTAAAACTTCATGTAATTATGAACATCCGTATACATTTACTTTTCTCTCAAAAGAAAACCCCAGTTTTGTTAGTCTCTCTATCCCCAGTCATGGTTATATTCAAGTAAATATCCTCTCCAAAAGCTTTTAACCTTATGAGGATGAGGGGAGATTTTATAGAGGTGTATAAAATAGTAAGATTAAACAAGAACTTACCAGTTTGAAGTTTGATCTTTATTTTATGAGGAGTTACGTCGAGGGATTACGTGAAGACCCCGCCAGCACGCATGCGTGTTTCTTCGAAGCAGCGGTGTGAAATCACAGACAACGGTAGATGAAATAAACATAGTAAGATAAAAATAACTAGAATACCGGTTTACCTTTATGATTGAGGGTGGGCGCGGAGGGCACGTAATCCCTCGACGTAACTCCTCATGAAATAAAGATCAAACTTCAAACTGGTAAGTTCTCGTTTAATCTTACTAGTTTACTTCTGAGTCACGTGGGTGACTACGTGAAGATTTTAAAGATCTGTGATTTCATGCCGTGGAACGAGTCCATGCTTCACTCACTGCCTTAGTTGACCAGGGGAGGAAGTATGTTATCGTATTCAGACATGAATAATGACAATAGTAACCTCCCTCACCCGGGAGGAACTATGAACAGAACTTATCATAGAGTTCGTAAATACCCCCGATCTGGTAATGGGTAAGTACTAAATGTGTGGAAAATTGCTAGATTGACCATCCTGCAACCGCTGGGATGTAGTCCCGCTAACTTCCATAACCCTGCTACTGAGGTTGTTGCAGCCTTGGTGGAGTAACTTGAAATGTCAGTATTTACTCCTGTATAAGCCAGACCCATAACCACCTGAAGATGGTCTGTAGTGATACCTACTTATGAGACTAGATGTAACTAACAATATTGCTAGTTCAGAGTCTCTAGGCTCTAGTGATCTAACATTCTGGTGTATATGTGTGACCATACACAATCAAAGGTTCATGGGATATGTGAACATCTAGTTTGAGATCTGGTGCCCCCGGTCCATACTGCTTGACTAAGTCATAACATAAGTGTTATTTAGCCTGCAGATATAATCATCCTATCCAGTCAACGTTTATGTAATGACTGGACCCGTTGTGCTGCATGCAGCACTATGAGCATAACCACTTATAAGTGAGTTAGCCCAAGGACAGGGATGTAGTTGGAGCCCTTCAGCGAAGCGACGTAGCACAATGTTAACACCCCATATCTCTGCGTCCCTAGGCCTGGGAGTTTTCGAGTTGCAGATATCCTTCATAATCTAGAACTCAGAGCGTGACCCCCCAGAGTGGATTCTTCTCCTCCCAGCCAGTATGATGAAAGCACTTTAGGTATAGTAGATGGCACTTTAAACATAATGATTGTCAAGTCCTCATATGAGCCTGAACTACAAGACGTCAGTCATCCGTGCCGAATTATGTAATATAATCATAAAACAAATACCTCCCATCTCTTTATGAGGAAATAATGTTATTTTTTGGTGCTATCCCTGCGATCTGCAACGAGCACGTTCATGGTTGGTTTAACAACCCGAGTCGCAGGAACGGTCTTCTCAGTCTCTGTAAGTCAATGAATTGATTATATCATGCTGAGGATGGTTTCCCGCATCACGGCTAGACCAATACTTGTGTCTAGAAATAACCATATAAGGTTCTATCATTCCCCACATCAGTGGGAACCATGGCTGGCTAAGCCTGGCAGGCACTATGAAAATGCCTGAGGCGGGAACTTGCTGAATTTTGCAAACCCGTCTGATGAGGCAGAAATGGAGGAAGACATAAAAGAACATTCCTCCTCAGTGTAGCTAGTATGTAACCATCGCTACTGATATGCCACATTTTTTTTTCCACTGGTGATTGAGCCTGGATGCAAGCATCTTAGTTGTTAATGTTCACAATGCATTTTAATACTTTGTGATCCAACACCCATATTGTGTACCGTAATGAGCTTTGGGTAAACTATCATCGGATATTTTGACTTGTTTGCACCCATGTAAATAACATTTACCACCACCGAAGTGTATCAACTTGGACTAGAGCATGCAGATTAGGCATATTTGCATAAACCTTTAATCCACAGAATGCACCCAGTGTCTATAGGTAGTTGGTACCATGTAACTGAAGAATTGGTAACTCTCCCATCCACATCTGTAACTATGAGCATGAGCAATTTCTCATCGTGAACAATAGCAATCAGTTTGTAATTTAACTGAAGATTTACTGATTTAGTGGAATAGCATAGAGCTGGTAACAATGACTACATGGTACTTGAGTGCTTACTTCTTTTGCATGCAAAATAGTTCTGATTGTGCAAAGGCCCAAATAGCACAGCTGTAAGCCAATATAAATAGTCAATTATACTTGATGAACGGAAGGCTGTTTGAAAAGGTTTGTTCCGGGCTTCAATTAATTCCAACCCCTTACCTCAGGGCGGAGTCCCAGATGATTAATAGAGTTAAAGGTAATCCCAATAATCAATAATTTCAGTTGGTATCAACTTAAATTTATCTGGACAGATGAGAATCCAATTTCTCAAATGGGTTTTGTGGCTGATACAGCTAACTTTGCGAAATGCAGCGTTTAAATCTCATCCAGATAGTTCTTAACAATATTTTTTAGCTCTGAGCAGCCGAAGCACTAAATTAGTAAATAACCTGGGAGCTGGTTAGCCTATTTTGCAATGTTTTTAACCGTATCATTGCCCCATCCAGTTGAATTTCAGATATTTCCGATGCCCTGTGAATGAAGCTGACCCCATGGGAATTAATAGTCACAAAGTTTCAATGTCTATACTACACATGCGAGTTGAGCTTGTTGATAATGAACAGGCCTCATCTGTCATAATAGCGAGCCTGCCTAAAGAGGCAACTCCAGCCATATTCTGAGACTGTCTCGCTTGTACTGTGCAGTATAAACTAATCTCATCCAACCTTCTTGTAAATGGTCCACGACCCCATGTTTCGGAAAGAACCAGACCCACCTACCGTCATGGCTACCGGTGGTTTTATGGTAAGCCCAAAAAGCCCCTGGGGTTGGATTTCCGTCCTTGATTGGAGCGTAGGGCTGCTGGTGTATGTGGACCCCATGTCTTTCCAGGTGCATGGTAACTCCCAGCCGGCACCTGTTCCTCGGACATGCTTCCGAGTTCAGAGTCAGTTGCCGACTGACCCCTCACGCTCACCTTCGCAGAAGGGAGTTTTGTAGGCAGCCCTGAAAAGGGTACTGCCACAGGCTCTCGAGACCTGTGCTGATATGGCCCTCCATGGCCAATCAGGATGGGTAAAACGTCCGAGGACGAACCCATGTCGGAGGGGAACCCTCCTGGCCTGACCAGTCTAGGCCTTTCAGACTCCTGTTTTAGCTCTTACCCTCCTCGGGCAGCCGGAGTCTGAATTCGCCGCTGGCTACCCGCTCATCTGCGGTCCTAGCCGTGTCTTCCACAGTCCCTGTAGCTGGGGTGTCCCCCAAGCACGGTTCTACCCGCGTCCTCCACACGGTCCCCGTAGCTGAGGTTTCCCCCAAACACCCCCCCCCCCCCCCGGCGGTCCCTGTAGAAGGGAGCTGGGTGGCACTGGGGTTCCGACCCCGGAACTCCAGCAGGAGCTCTGAACGCTTCCTGCAGTAAAAAAGAGGCCTGAAAAAGTTAAAAACTTACTTTCAGGTCTGAGCTGTTGGAAGCAGCGCTCCACCAGCCTGTCGTTTGCGCAATGCGAGAGATGATATGCCGCGCATGCGTGCTGGGACGACAGATGGCACAATGGGCTAAGTGTTCGGCTGGCAACCGGAAGGTAGCTGGTTCGAATCCCGCTTGGAGTGCATACTGTCGTTGTGTCCTTGGGCAAGACACTTCACCCACCCCTGCCTGTGTGTGTCCTTGGGCAAGACACTTCACCCACCTTTGCCTGTGTGTGTGGATGTAATTATGTGAAGCAGTTTGGGGTCAATGCAAGTTGACTAAAAATGTGCTATATAAATAAAGAAATATAATTTAATTTAATTTTTCACGTAGTCACTCACGTGACTCCGAAGTAAAATCATGAGAGGAATAGATCGGGTTAGATGCACAGAGTCTCTTGCCCAGAGTAGGTAAATTGAGGATTAGAGGACAAAGGTTTAAGGTGAAGGGGAAAAGATTTAATTGAAATTTGAGGGGTAACTTTTTCACACAATGGTTAGTGGATGTATTGAACAAGCTGCCAGAGGAGATAGTTGAGGCTGGGACTATCCCAATATTTCAGAACCAGTTAGACAGGTAACCATAGAAACATAGAAAATAGGTGCAGGAGTAGGCGATTCGGCCCTTCGAGCCTGCACTGCCATTCAATATGGTCATGGCTGATCATCCAACTCAGTATCCTGTACCTGCCTTCTCTCCATACCCCCTGATCCCTTTAGCCACAAGGGCCACATCTAACTTAAATATAGCCAATGAACTGGCCTCAACTACATTCTGTGGCAGAGAATTCCAGAGATTCACCACTCTCTGTGTAAAAAATGTTTTTCTCATCTCATTCCTAAAAGATTTCCCCTTTATCCTTAAACTGTGACCCCTTGTTCTGGACTGTCCAACCACTTAAGAATTGTGTACTTTTCTATAAGATCCCCCCTCAATCTTCTAAATTCTAGCGAGTTCAAGCCAAGTCTATGCAGTCTTTCGTCATATGAAAGTCCTGACATCCCAGGAATCAGTCTGGTGAACCTTCTCTGTACTCCCTCTATGGCAAGAATATCCTTCCTCAGATTAGGAGAACAAAACTGTACTCAATATTCCAGGTGTGGTCTCACCAAGACCCGATACAACTGCAGTAGAACCTCCCTGCTCCTATACTCAAATCCTTTTGCTATGAATGCTAACATACCATTCGCTTTCTTCACTGCCTGCTGCACCTGCATGCCTACTTTCAATGACTGGTGTACCATGACACCCAGGTCTCGTTGCATCTCACCTTTTCCCAATCGGCCATCATTCAGGTTATAGTCTACTTTCCTGTTTTTGACACCAAAGTGGATAACCTCACATTTATCCACATTATACTGCATCTGCCATGCATTTGCCCACTCACCCAGCCTATCCAAGTCATCTTGCAGCCTCATAGCATCTTCCTCACAGCTAAAACTGCCCCCCAGCTTCGTGTCATCCGCAAACTTGGAGATGTTGCATTCAATTCCCTCGTCCAAATCATTAATATATATTGTAAATAGCTGGGGTCCCAGCACTGAGCCTTGCGGTACCCCACTAGTCACTGACTGCCATTGTGAAAAGGACCCGTTTACTCCTACTCTTTGCTTCCTGTCTGCCAGCCAGTTCTCTATCCACATCAATACTGAACCCCCAATACCGTGTGCTTTAAGTTTGTATACTAATCTCTCATGTGGGAACTTGTCGAAAGCCTTCTGGAAGTCCAGATATAACACATCCACGGGTTGTCTCTTATCCACTCTACTAATTACCTCCATGAAAAATTCTATACATGCATGAGACAGGTTTCGAGGGATATGGGCCAAATGCAGGCAGGTGGGACTAGTGTAGATGGGACATGTTGGCCGATGAGGGCAAGTTGGGCTGAAGAGCCTGTTTCCACGCTCTATGACAAGAGACGGTGCAAAGAATGATCTCACCACTAAAATAGCACAAATAAAAACAATCCTTTGAATGTACCTCTAATTCTGATATTGAAATGTCATTTGTGTTTAATACACATTTTATTTTGTTGGCCATCACTGCTGTAATGTTACATTCCAATGACCGTCTGCACCACTGGGAACGAAGATCTTAACGTCACTTTTAGAAAGATCTAAACTATCTTTCTTTCGCTGCAAAATAAAAAAAATTGTCAATGGTGAAATAAAAGTTAGAGAATGCCTCAAAATAAGTGAGCTGTGGATGTCAAGCATTTGAAACAATGAAAGAGCTTTTTTATTACCATCACTGTTATCAGGAGTTGTTTTTTGTCAATAACCTTTGTAAAGTTGTAAAATATAGGATTCTCGTGGTATATCATATTGACTTGCTGCTCAGATCCACAGAGGCGAAAAAATACAGAGTAGTTACCTGGAATCCCATTTTGCTTAAATGGAGATTCACAGGTCCAGGTCCCTTGATCAGCTGAACACTCCTAGAAAACAAACAGGTAGCAAGGTGTATCAAATCATGAGAGGAATAGATCTGGTAGACGCACAGAGTCTCTTGCCCAGAATAGATTTGTGGACAGAGGTCATATGTCTAAGGTGAAGGGGGAAAAAAATGTAATAAGAAACTGAGGGGTAACCATTTCACACATGGTGGATGTATAGAACGATCTGCCAGAGGAGGTAGTTTTAAGGCAGGGACCATCACAAGGTTTAGAAAACATTTTGACAGATGCATGGATAGTAGGTTTGGACGGGGATATGGACAAAGGCGGAGTGGGAGTAGCGTAGATGGGACATGTTGGTCGGTGTGGGCAAATTAGGCCGAAGGGCCTGTTTCAATTCTGTATCACTCTATGACTATGACTCCAGCATTAACATACAGAGTTCACCTACAAATTAAATTGTAATGTCACCATCTGAAAAATCAGTCATTCCACGTTTAATGCACCTTTCAGGAACAGGAAGATAAAATGAACTTACAATCCATGACCTGCGACCTTCAGATAATGATATCTGCATCTGTTTAACCACATCAAAATTTTTGCCGCTTATTGTCATTCTTCGTCCTCCACTGTAAATAAAAACAGAAAGAAGAAATCAAGACTTCAATAACAGATAAATATTAGTAGAGGACAGGGGGGTCCCTCTGTATCAAACAAGACAAAGGTTTGGCATTTATGGCCAGACTAATATATGTTTGCATCTTCCTACGTAATGTGTGATATTTGACATGGGATATCAAATATCATTTGACATTGATATCCTGGTGACCAATATCAATGTTACCTTGTGTAACATTGATCATTATTTAAATTAAAATCTTACTGTTTTGGAATTAATCTCTACCCCCAAGAAGGCTTAGGAAGTTCAGCATGATCCCAACAACCCTCCCAACAACTTCTACAGATGCGCCGTGGAAAACATTTTATCGGGATGCAACACAGTTTGGTTTGGGAACAGCTCCATCCAAGACCACAAGAAATTGCAGCAAATTGTGGACACAGCCTAGACCATCACACAAACCAACATCCCTGACATCAGATTTTGAGTTTAGATATTAGAGAGACAGCGTGGAAACAGACCCTCTGGCCTGTCATACATACCACATACTAAAACTACCCTACATACGAGGGACAATTTTTACCAAAACCAATTAACCTACAAACCTGTACATCTTTAGAGTGTGGGACAGGGAGACGCGGTCACAGGGAGAACTTACAAACTCCATACAGACAGCACCCATGGTCATGATTGAACCCGGGCCTCTGGCATTGTAGGGCAGCAACTCTACTGCTGCACCATGTCCAAATTTCCTTTACTCCCCAGCCTCGATGAGCATGTTGTGGTTTCCCATTTCCAGGCCTTGCCATAATGGCTGTAATCTAAATCACTGGATGAATGATACTTTATTGTCACATGTTTCTAAGGGTACCTAGGTGCAGTGAAAATCTTTGTTTTACATACAACCTGGGCAGTGCACAAGTGTGGCCACGTGCCCGACAAAGTTACAAAGTAGTGAACGGTCTTATCTACTGCCTGCTGCCGCACATGGCAGCGGGCTCCCCCCCCCCTCCGTACAGACTGCACCCGTGACTGCCCTAAAACTCTACCGCTGCACCACAGTGACCGCTGCGCCACCGTGGTCCCCCTTCATTCTCGGTGACCCATCATTAATGCCATGCTTGTGATTATGAGTAAAGTGACCGATTCCTCCGAACAGCTTGCTACATAATTTCGGCCTTCTTCATGAATAATCTCCTTATATAGAGCCCTTAGGGCTAATGAAATCAAGGGATTTGGGAGAAAGCAGGAACGGGTTGGATGATCAGCCATGATCATATTGAAAGGTGGTGCTGGCCCAAAGGGCAGAATGGCCTACTCCTGCGCCTATTTTCAATGATTCTATCTCCTACAAGGTACAATCAGCCAGAATACCATTTGAAACTCAGAAAATAGCATTACCATTCCATCCCTTGCAACACTGCTGCCATACTTACTCAAGCCAGGAAACTGCTGGGTGAATCTCAGTCACACGGATGTTGGTGACATACTCCAGGAAAGCAGTTCTGTTGGCCGCACAGTCCTCTTCAGAATCATATAACAAGCACACAGTTTTCTTGCCATGGATTGCCTTTGGTAATACACATTTCACCAAAGTGCTGTTCTCAATCGTGCAATCGTTTGATCTGGAAGTAGAAATGTCCAAAAAAGAAACAACATTTTATTGCAATGCCAAGTTCCATGACCTCAGTGTTTGACAGGGGGAACAACTGATGCTGGGGGAAACATTTTATTTGGCCTTCATTATCTGCTTGCAAATCAGGGCACATTTGGGTATCTGTTCCCCAGCATTGAAAACAAACCATAGATGTTGCCAGGAACACTGAAGAATAGACACGTTTGCATTTAGGTGCAGACTCTTTGTAAGAACATGACACAGAAGTTCTATGTTATCCCACTTTTGTATCCACTCCCAACACACTAGGGGGGCAATTTACAGAGGGTCAATTAACCTGCAAACCCGCACGTCTTTGGGATGTGGGAGGAAACCGGAGCACCCGGAGGAAATCCACGTGGTTATAGGGAGAACCTGCAAACTCCACACTGACTGCACCCGAGGTCAGGATTAAACCTGGGTCTCTGATGCTGCGAGGCAGCAGCTCTACCAGCTGCACCATTTGTACACATTTGTTTAAACAAGCATATCTGGTTATCTCAACTTTGATAGAGAATGCTGCATACCGTGTTAAAATTCTTTTGATAAGTCCATAAGATTCAAAAAGGGTTGACTATCAGTCTGTGACTGTTTTCACTTACATGTCTGCACTGTGGTCAGCCATCCCATGGATCTGCAGTGAAGCTCTCGATCCAACATTTAGCCTTTTCCCAACAATGCTCAATGTGTTCCTCTCTGATGAGGCCACACGGTCTGGATTTATAGACGTAGCGATCGAATCCTAGCACAAGAAGAGTTTTATAAATTACCAGTTCTAGGTGGCAGAGATTAATTTAGTTTAGTTTAGTGTATAGAGACACAGCGCAGAAACAGGCTCTTCGGCCCGCCGAGTCCGTGCTGACCAGCGATCCCCGCACACGAACATATCCTACACACTAGGAACAATGTACAATTTTTACCTGTACGCCTTTGGAGTATGGGAGGAAACCAGAGCTCCCAGTGGTAAGGAGCAAACCCGGGTCTCTGGAGCTGTGAGGCAGCAACTCTACCGCTGCCTCCCCCAAAGCTAGTGAGTTTGACGAAGTTTCTTATTAGGGAGAAGGACAGGAAAATTAAAGTCAATGCCCAAAGCATGATTGAAAAATGGAAACTAAAACTACAGAGCAGAATAAAAGTGTGTGGCAGATGACAAGTTGTTTACATAAATGAGAACCTGACTGATTACATAACTTTCAGAGTGGGAAAAGGAAATAAGAGAGGCAAAGCAAGAGTGTGAGATAAGACCGGCAGAAACTAAACATGTTCTGTAGGCATGTGGACAAGAGTAGGGTTGCAGGAAAAGGACCAGGGTTAACGAGAGATCTAAAAGGGAGCCTACTGATGGAGGCAGAGGACGCGGCTGAGGTAAAAAAGGAGGCGGCACAGTGGCGCAACGGGAGAGTTGCCACCTTGCAGCGCCAGACACCCGGGCTCAATCCTGATTGCCTGTATGGAGTTCGTATGTTTTCCCCGAGTGCTCTGGTTTCCTCTCACACATCAAAGACCTACAGGTTTGTAGGTTAATTGGCTTCAGAAAAATTGTAAATTGTCCCTATTGTGTGTAGGATAGTGTTAGTGTAAGGGGATCAGTGGTTGGCGTGGACTTGGTGGGCCGAATGGCCTGTTTCTGTGCTGTACCTGTAAAGTGTAAAGTCTAAAAGTCTTTGCCAGATGTTGATGGAAGCTCAACAAAGTAAAGGGAAACAGGTCGACACAAAAAGCTGGAGTAACTCAGCGGGTCAGGCAGCATCTCTGGAGAATAGGAATGGGTGACGTTTCAGGTCGAGACTTCTTTAGACTGAAGACTTCTTCAAGTCTGAAGAACGGTCTCGACCCGAAACGTCACCCATTCCTTCTCTCCAGAGGTTCTGCCTGACCCGCTGAGTTACTGAAGACTTCTTTGAGTCTGAAGAAGACTCTCGACCTGAAACGACACCCATTCCTTCTCTCCAGAGATGCTGCCTGATCCGCTGAGTTACTCCAGCAATTTGTGTCTCCCTTCGATTTAAACCAGCATCTGCAGTTCTTTCTTACACCATGAAAAGGGCAATTATAATTCTGGATATGTTAATTACAGGGATTAGAAAAGCTAACTGCACAAAGTGGAGAGATTACTTAGTCACGAGGAATGCATGCTAAATTGTGATGTGAGGAAATTAAAGGTTGACCTTGATCTTTCAAACAACTACAAGTCCAGGGATGGTGCCCAATCACTGGAAATCTGCCTACGTAAACAACCTTTTTGAAATAAGGTTGTTGGAATAAAACCAGGACAGATGGGTCAGTTTAGCATGAGGCAAGTTCTAAATAGCGATCATGTCAACAAGTGGATTATGTGGATCAAGTAGAGGAAGCCAGAACTGACTTGTTCAAGACAAATCATTTGTGATTAAGTCATGCAGATGATTAATGAGGGAATGTAGCTGACTTGATACATATACACTTGCAAAAGATATTTGATAATATGCCACATAATAGGCCTCAAGAAGATTGTATGTATGTCAAAGAGTCATAGAGTGATACAGTGTGGAAACAGGTCCTTCGGCCCAACTTGCCCACGCTGGCCAATATGTCCCAGCTACACTAGTCCCACCTGCCTGCGCTTTGGACCATATGACTCCAAACCTGTCCTATCCATGTACCTCTCTAACTGTTACTTAAATGTTGGGATAGTCCCAGCCTCAACTACCTCCGCTGGCAGCTTGTTCCATACACCCACCACCCTTTGTGTGAAAAAGTTACCCCTCAGATTCCTATTAAACCTTTCCTCTTCACCTTAAACCTATGTCCTCTGGTCCTCGATTCCCCTACTCTGGGCATGAGACTCTACATACAGCTCTAAAGTATGGTATGTATGGTACTGGCATATCTGAAATTATGTGAAGAGAGGAAAATTGTAAAGGAAGCAACTGATGATGTTTTTCTATTAACAATACAATACAATACAATTTATTGTCATTTGAGCCTCAGTGAGGCTCAAACGAAATTCTGTTTCCACAGCCATACAAACAAAGACAATTTCCTAGACATACACACAATTTAATTCACACAAACATCCATCACAGTGGACCCACTGTGATGGAAGGCAAAGTCTTTTCTCTCCCCTGTTCTCCATGTCTCTCCCGATCTCCAAGCTCCAGGCGGGCGATGATAAGTCCCACGGCCATTTTAGGCCGTGACGGGAGATTTACGGCCCTGCTCCTGGTCTAAATGTCACAAAGTTGGAGCCCCCGGCGGGCGCTGGGATGTACCACGACCATGAAGCCGT
This sequence comes from Amblyraja radiata, assembly GCF_010909765.2. Lineage (NCBI taxonomy): Eukaryota > Metazoa > Chordata > Chondrichthyes > Rajiformes > Rajidae > Amblyraja > Amblyraja radiata. Next base: position 5,451,993 of record NC_045976.1, on the reverse strand, counting down.
GCTGGGCGATGTACGACCCCGCTCCAGGTCGTTCCAACCCCGCGACACGGGCTGGAGATGTCGTGTTGCGGGAGCTCCGGGAAGCGGTCTCTCCCCCCGGACCCGCGAGCTCCCGATGTCCCAATCCACCGGACCTGCGGCTGCGGTGCTGGAGCCTCCGAGCCTCAGGAGTCGAGTCGCAGCAGCGAGTCACCACCGCTCCCCACGCTCCGAGGCCGGTCAGATGGTGAGTAGTCCGCAGCTCCGCAGTCTCCCGAGCCCCCGGGTCGTTCAGGTTGGAGGCCGCTCCACGGTGCTAGGCCCCAACGACAACGGAGACCCGACAGGGAAAAGGTCGGGTCTCCCGGACAGGGAAGAGATTTTAAACGGTTTCCCCCTCCCCCCACCGCCCCCCACATATACACATTTAAAACTAGTATTAAAAAAAACACCAACACTACATTTAACTAGACAAAAAATAAAATAAGACAGACAGGCTGTAGGGGCCGCTGCAACGGGTGAGTCGCGCCGCCAACCAAAAATTTACGTTATGATAACCTATATTTTGTTCCCTTAGTTTAGAGATACAGTGCAAAAACAGGCCCTTCGGCCCACTGAGTCAAAGCCAACCAGCAATCCCCGCACACCAACACTATCCTGCACACACAACGCACAATTTACAATATTACCAAAGCCAATTAACCTACAAATCTGTACGTCTTTGGAGTGTGGGATGAAGCCAGAGATCCCAGAGAAAACCCACGCAGGTCATGGGAAGAAAGTACAAACTCCATACAGACAGCAACCGTAGTCAGGATGGAACTCAGGTCTCTGGTGCTGTAAGGCAGCAACTCTACCACCATGTCACCATACCACCCTTGATTTACTAAACTAAACTTGCCATCTTGCTATTGGTGTGATTTGAACTGGGACCATGTTAAGGATCATTAACATTAGGTTCCATACTCCTTAATCTCAAGAAAAAGATTACTGAAACCAAAAGTGCTGGAAGCACTACGGGGGGTCAGACAGCATCCACGGAGAGAGAACAAGTTAACATTTCAGCTTGATGTCCCTGCATCAGAACAGTCCTATTGAAACATTAACCTTGTTTCTTTCTACACAGATACTGCCTGATCTGTTGAGTATCTCCAGGAATTTATTTTTCATTTCCGGTTTCTAGCTTTAGTGGAACTGAAATTTAGAATTGATGTATGTCATTCATATCGAAATGCAAGACTCAGTGTAAGTTATATTGACACAATCTCAACATTAAAAATTAATTAAAAGAGAATATTCCTTACCGTGCAACGTTTTTGTGGCGTACAGAAAACACAGCCCTCCTTCTGGTCATCACAACTATAAACTGTAAAAACAGATAGTTCAATACAACGGGAATGCAAAAACACAATGCAGTAAACCCTCGTTATAACGGACCATTGGGGAGGAGGGAATGCTGTCCATTATTGCCGATTGTACGCTATAACCGACAAAGGCAGCATGGCGGCACAGCGGTAGAGTTGCTGCCTTACAGCGCTTGCAGCACGGGAGACCTGGGTTCGATCCTGACTACGGGTGCTGTCTGTACGGAGTTTGTACGGTCTCCCCGTGACCGCGTGGGTTTTCTCCGAGATCTTTGGTTTCCTCCCACACTCCAAAGACGTACAGGTTTGGAGTTTAATTGGCTTGGTAGAAGTGTAAATTGTCCCTTGTGTGTGTAGGATAGTGTTAATATGTGGGATCGCTGGTCGGTACGGGCTCGGTGGGCCGAAGAGCCTGTTTCCGCGCTGTATCTCTAAACTAAACTAAACCGAGTAAACGATTATCATTGTATGTAGTTGAAACAAAAAACTGCAGATGATGGTTAATACACAAAAGTACACAAAGTGCTGGAGTAACTCAGCAGGTCAGGCAGCATCTCTGGAGAACATGGCTAGGTGATGTTTTGGGTTGGGACCCTTCCTCAGACTGATTCGATCTGCTGAGTTACTCCCGCGCTTTATGTCGTTTCACATTGAAACTAGGTGACGATGCCGCTGGTCTGCACCAGCGAGCCCTTCTCCACCCAACCCACGGTCCAGTGACACGGCTTCAATGAAGCCAAACATGATTTACTCCTTTTCCACCACTCTGCCCACCTGTCATTGACAGTGAGCTAACATCTTACGTCAGCTCACTGTCAATGACAGGTAGGCAGGGTGATGGAAAAGGAGTAAACCATGTTTGGCTTCATTGCTAGAACAATAAGTGCAAGAGTCGACACGTTTTGTTGCATCTGTACAATATGTTGATGAGACTGCATTATGTGTAGTTGTGGTCACCAGGCTAAAAGATGGATGTGATTAAGCCAGAGAGGATGAAGAGAGCAGCACGGTGGCGCAGCAGTAGAGTTGCTGCATTACAGCGCTTTCAGTGCCAGACCCAGGTTCGATCCTGACTACGGGTGCTGTCTGTGCGGAGTTTGTACGTTCTTCCCGTGACTGCATGGGTTTTCTCCGAGATCTTCTGTTTCCTCCCACACTCCAAAGACATAAAGGTTTGAAGGTTAATTGGCTTGGTATAAGTGTAAATTGTCCCTTGTGCATGTATGGTAGTGTTAATGAGCTGGGATCGCAAGTTGGCGAAGACTTGGTGGGCCGAAGGACTGTATCTCTAAACTAAATTAGCTGAGATGCTGCCTGACACGCTGATTTACTCCAGCACTCTGTGTCTATCGTGGGAGGGAGAGGGTTGGGTCGATGGAGGACTAAAACTAAAAACTAAAATGATTCACAAGGATGTTGGCAGCACTGGAAGGCTTAAGATATTAGGAGAAACTGGAGAGACAGGTTCTGTTTTCCCTGGAGTGGAGACTGAGGGCTGATCTTATAGAGCTTTATAAAAACATCATGGGCATAAATAAGGTGTAGGAAAGAATTGCAGATGCTGGTTTAACCCAAAGATAGACACAAAATGCTGGAGTAGCTCAGCGGGTCAAGGAGCATCTCTGGAGAGGAGTAGGTGACGTTTCAGGTCGAGACCCTTCTTCATACTGTCATGGTAAAAAGGAATCTCAGTCTGATGAAAGGTCATGAGCAGTAATGTCACCTATACCTTTTCTCCAGTGATACTGCCTGGCCAGCTGAGTTACTCCAGCATTTTATTGGCATGAATAAGGTGAAAGATTGATGTCTTTTTCGCTGGTTGTGCCAAAGGGCCTGATTCCTTGCCGTCTAACTCCAGGACCTCCAACACCTATCCTATCTCAGATCACTGAGTCTCTTGCCCAGGGTAGGGGAGTCGAGGACCAGGAGATGTACGTTTAAGGTGAATGTGGAAAAGATTTAATAAGAATCTGGCGTAACTTTTTCACTCAAAGGGTGGTGTATCATGTATCATAGTTGAGGCTGGGCCTATCACAACATTTAAGACACAGTTAGACAGGTACATGGATAGGACAGATGTAGAGGGATATGGTCCAAGCGCAGGCAGGTGGGGACTAGTATAGCTGGGACATGTTGGCTGGTGTGGGCAAGTTTGCTCATGTTTGCTACATATTGCTCATGAGCCTGTCAAGAGAGACAGCCATTCTACACCCACACAAGGGAGTAATTCAGTTTATAATCACACATGAAACAAATGGATTAGATATCGATTGTAGAAAGTTTACTGCACAGAAAGTTATGAAGAAGGTCTGAAACACATGCTGCACTTCTGTTATTTGTATCCAAAGAATATTAAATGCTGGATGGACATCTATTTACCTGTGATACTGTTTGGATTGTCAATAATATTTTTGGTATCATTAGTATGGATAAGGTTCACAGGAATTATCCTTCGTTCATCATCAAACTGCAATCAAAAGCACATTGTCACAATGTTAATTTAACCACTTGTGCATGCATGAGTTTATGCATTTAATTTTAAAAGTACAAAATCTTAATTTCCAACAGAAATACTGACACGTATAAAACAGCTCTCTCATCTGAGAGAACAGAGAATTGGTAATGCTGAGAACAGAAAATGGACAAACTTCTCTATCAAGTCGTCAAGAGAGTTTATTGTCATGTGTGCCTGATAGGACAATGAAATTCTTGCTTTGCTTCAGCACAACAGAACATAGTCGGCATTGACTACAAAACAGATCAGCGTGTCCATATACCATTATATACGTAAATACACACATGAATAAATAAACCGCCTATAGGTCAGAACACAGTACAGAGTGGATAGAATGGATTTCCACTAGTGGGTGAATCTAGGCCCAGAGGCCACAGCCTCAGAGTAGAAGGACGTAGCTTTAGAAAGGTCATAACGTCATGTGATAGAAGCAGAATTAGGCCATTCGGCCCATATAGTCTACTACGTCATTCAATCATGGCTGATCTATCTTACTCTCTCAGCCCCTTTCTCCTGCCTTCTCCCCATAACCCCTGACACCCATACAAATCAAGAATCTATCTCTGCCTTAAAAATATCCATTGACTTGGCCTCTACAGCCTGCTGTGGCAAATAATTCCACAGATTCACCACCCTCTGACTAAAGAAATTCCTCCTCATCCCCTTCTTAAAGGAACGTCGTTTAATTCTGAGGCTATGGCCTCTGGTCCTAGACACTCCCACTAGTAGAAACAACCTCTCCACATCCTCTCTATTCAAGTATTTCACTATTCGATAAATAAGGTGTCACGGGTTATAGGGAGAAGGCAGGAGAATGGGGTTGAGGGGGAAAGATAAATCAGCCATGATGGAATGGCGGATTAGACATGATGGGCCGAATGGCCTAACTCTGCTCCTATAATTTATGGACTATGAACTTATGAGAGTAGTGTCAACAACAAATAGGCTAAACGTCAAACTTGCTGAACTCTAGTACAATGAGCAGCTAATGGGTCTGACATTGTGCGGATAATTTTGTTTGCCCCTTTCTATTGTGGTGTGAGTCACACTGGTTCCAGCGATAAAGTTTACACTTTTCCTCAAATCTGCAGAAGAGTTGTTTCTGATTATAACAAGTTCTTCCCAGCTGTTCAGGCATCTGAATCATCCTACCGCAACCAGAGAGCAGTGCTGAACAGCTTTCTACCTCATTGGTGACCCTCAGACTATCCTTGATCGGACTTTCCTGGTTTTATCTTGTACTAAACATTATTCCCTTATCGTGTATCTGTACACTGCAAATGGCTCAAAGATAGACACACAATGCTGGAGTAACTCAGTGGGACAGGCAGCATCTCTGGAGAGAAGGAATGGGTGACTTTTCAGGTGAAGACCCTTCTTCAGATGTTCCCGTCTCGACGCGAAACATCACCCATTCCTTCTCTCTGGAGATGTTGTCTGTCCCGCTGAGTTACTCCACCTTTTTGTGTCTATCTTCGGTTCAAACCAGCATCTGCAGTTCCTTCCTACACTGTAAATGGCTCGATTGTAAACATTTATTGTCTTTCTGCTGACTGGTTGGCACCCAACAAAAGCTTTTCACGGTACCTCAGTACACGTGACAATAAACTGAATTATTCGGGTGACCAAGTACAGTATGTTAGGGAAATCTTCTCAGCAGCATCAACTAGCAGTGCTGCAGCTGCACCCCCTCAGTAACCCAAGTTTAATCTGGACATCTGGAGCATCTGATGTGTGAAGTCTTCATGAACCTGCGCTGACCAAGAGTATTACCTCCAACTTGTTCTCCTGTCTCAAAGATTTTAATTTTAGTTTAGCTTCGAGATGCAGCGTGGAAACAGGCCCTTTGGCCCACCAGGTCCGCACTGACCAGCGATCACCCCGTACACGATTACTATCCTGCACACTAGGGACAATTTACAATTTTACCAAAGACAATTGACCATCATTTCCAACCACAACAGATCTGTGTTACCCCACTTTCGCATTTGATTTTAAAATGTTTATGAAAGCATTTCAAGAGTTCTCCACCTTCTTCCACCCTGCTACCTTCTTATGATTCTGTGATCCAGTATTTCTTGCATTGTTAATGGCCCAGTTAAAGATGGGATCATTGAAAAGCTTACTATTACATTTACAATTGTTATTTTTTACATTAATAAAAGCTTTATTATTATGTTACAATTGTTATTTTTTACATTTCTCACAAACTTGCCAGTTTATTCTAACTTGTGTCTATTCTGATCCAGAGAACCGGGTTCGATCCTGACTACGGGTGCTTGTCTGTACGGAGTTTGTATGTTCTCCCCGCGACTTGCGTGGGTTTTCTCTGAGATCCTCAGATTCCTCCCTCACTCCAAAGACGTAAAGGTTTGTAGGTTAATTGGCTTGGTGTATGTGTAAATTGTCACGAGCGTGTAGGATAGCGTTAATGTGCCGGGATTGCTGGTCGGTGTCGACTCAGTGGGCTGAATGTCCTATTTCCGTGCTGTATCTCTAAATTAAACAAAAAAAACTAAACCCATTACAACCATCAAGGTTTTTCCCCACATTCTAGGAGCCAAATTAGGCCATTTGGCCCGTCAAGTCTACACCGCCATTCAATCATGGCTGATCTATCTTTCCCTCTGATGCAAGCAGGAGCCTCCACGTGGCGCATCCCGGGCAATGCTGACGACAGGAACTGTACCACAGTGACTGAATGAAGTAGCCAATTCTGCAACCACCGACCGACCAGAAAGACGTGATATAGAAAATGGCCGGACACGAGGAAGAAGATCTTTCCCTCTCAACCCCATTCTCCTGCCTTCTACCCATAACCCCTGACACCTGGACTCATCAAGAATCTGTAAATATCCGCCTTAGGAATATCCATGGACTCGGCCCCCACAGCCGTCTGTGGCAATAAATTCCACAGATTCACCACCCTCTGACTAAATAAATTATTTCTTATCTCATTTCCAAAGGTACGTCCTTTTATTCTAAGGCGATGATCTCGAGTACTACCCTCTCCCACAAGTGAAAACATCCTCTCCACTTCCACTATCCAGGCCTTTCACTATTCGGCAAGTTTCAATCAGGTCCCCCCTCATTGTAAACTTGAACGGTCATTTAGAAATTCAGGTTAAATGATGGCACCTTATCAATGGTGCAATGGAGAATCAGCCTGGATTATGTGTTCAAGGCTACGATACTGTTGAAATGATCTCAGCCTGCTTCCTCACCATTATTTAATGGTTTATATTTTGCAATGCCTTATAAGTATTCCAAGATTCACAATGCCTAATGAGCATAGAATCAAGGAAGAAAATACACGGGCCATTATTGATATTTGAATTCAAAACACTATCTCTAAAAGGGTCTAAAAACAAAATTATATATAAAGTACAGTAACAAGATAAAATCAGAACATGTTCGCCTCAATAGAGAATGAATATTATAAAACTGATAGTACATTCCCGCCACAAGTTGATTTGATGGAAGTTCAAAGTTGAATGATGATACCGGGCCTACATTTTGATGTGGCAGTGTGACAGATAAAGATACAATGATTCACATTTAACAGAAGGAAGCTTAATGGAATCAACTTAACATGGGCCTGCCGCATTTGATGACAGATTTGTTAATCCACATGGCTGAGTATGTCAATTCGACTTTCCCATTATATACACAGCTCAGGTTAGATTTCTGTAAAACATTGTAATAAGAAACTTCTTGAAAAATACTTAATTTATAGTGCAGTTCTTAAAGTTGCACAACATTTTATTCAGCATATCTCATCCAGTCTGCCTCTAATAAGACCCACATTGGTGGGATCAGCATTACTATTTGTCTTGCCTTGAACGTTTCAGGAACATAGAAACATAGAAAATAGGTGCAGCAGTAGGCCATTCGGCCCTTCGAGCCTGCACCGCCATTCAATATGATCATGGCTGATCATCCAACTCAGTATCCTGTACCTGCCTTCTCTGCATACCCCCTGATCCCTTTAGCCACAAGGGCCACATCTAACTCCCTCTTAAATATAGCCAATGAACTGGCCTCAACTACCTTCTGCGGGAGAGAATTCCAGAGATTCACCACTCTCTGTGTGAAAAATGTTTTCCTCATCTCGGTCTTAAAAGATTTCCCCCTTATCCTTAAACTGTGACCCCTTGTTCTGGACTTCCCCAATATCGGGAACAATCTTCCTGCATCTAGCCTGTCCAACCCCTTAAGAATTTTGTAAGTTTCTATAAGATCCCCTCTCAATCTTCTAAATTCTAGCGAGTACAAACCGAGTCTATCCAGTCTTTCTTCATATGAAAGTCCTGACATCCCAGTAATCAGTCTGGTGAACCTTCTCTGTACTCCCTCTATGGCAAGAATGTCTTTCCTCAGATTAGGAAACCAAAACTATACGCAATACTCCAGGTGTGGTCTCACCAAGACCCTGTACAACTGCAGTAGAACCTCCCTGCTCCTATACTCAAATCCTTTTGCTATGAATGCTAACATACCATTCGCCTTCTTCACTGCCTGCTGCACCTGCATGCCTAATTTTAATGACTGGTGTACCATGACACCCAGGTCTCGTTGCATCTCCCCCTTTCCTAATCGGCCACCATTCAGATAATAATCTACTTTCCTGTTTTTACCACCAAAGTGGATAACCTCACATTTATCCACATTATACTGCATCTGCCATGCATTTGCCCACTCACCCAGCCTATCCAAGTCACCTTGCAGCCTCCTAGCATCCTCCTCACAGCTAACACTGCCCCCCAGCTTCATGTCATCTGCAAACTTGGAGATGTTGCATTCAATTCCCTCGTCCAAATCATTAATATATATCTTAAATAGAACCAAGAGACTTGCTCAGTTCCCCACTGTCTCCCTCACAACCTGGCTCCAAGATTACATTACAATTCAAATGACCTTCAAGCCCTCATCATAGAGACTGAGGCCACACGGTATCTCCTCTAGGCCCAGATTTATTATAAAATCAGAAACGTGCAGTGCTGAAAGAAACCATTTGGCCCATCATTATGTCCGCTAGTTTGAAAGGACAATCCACCGGTTCCATCCTCCATCCTCCACCGTATTCTTACTCAAAACCCTAAAACCTCACTCTCATTCTCTTGGTCATGCAATTGAGTTTGGAAGAACCCTCTACTGTATCTGCATTAACAACCCCAGCAGGCTGTGAGTGTTATACAGTTCAGTTTAGTTTAGTGCAGAGATACAGCGCAGAAACAATAAACAATAGACAATAAGTGCAGGAGTAGGCCATTCGACCCTTCGAGCCAGCATCACCATTCACTGTGATCATGGCTGATCATCCACAATCAGTACCCCGTTCCTGCCTTCTCATCATATCCCCTGACTCCGCTATCTTTAAGAATTATATCTAACTCTCTCTTGAAAACATCCAGAGAATTGGCCTCCACTGCCATCTGAGGCAGAGAATTCCACAGATTCACAACTCTCTGGGTGAAAAGGTTTTTCCTCATCTCTGTTCAAAATGACCTACCCCTTATTCTTAAACTGTGGCCCCTGGTTCTGGACTCCCCCAACATTGGGAACATGTTTCGTGCCTCTAGGGTGTCCAACCCCTAAACTGACATTACTTACCATCGCCCTGCGGGGTCATAACATCTGAAGCCTGGATCGCCTCGGCGCAGAGGGAGAATAAGGAGGGAAGAGACAAAGACTTAAGATTTTTGCCTTCCATCACAGTGAGGAGGAGCCTGGTGAACTCACTGTGGTGGATGTTAATTTGTGTTTATTGTGTTTTTGTCATTTTTGCAAGGCAACAAAATTTCGTTCAGACCACAAGGACTGAATGACAATAAAGGCTACTTGACTTGACTTGATCTTATATGTTATATAAGAACTCCTCTCATCCTTCTAAATTCCAGCGTATACAAGCCCAGCCACTCCATTCTAGCAACATATGACAGTCCCGCCATCCCAGGAATTAACTTTGTGAACATATGCTGCACTCCCATAATAGCAAGAATGTCCTTCCTCAAATTTGGAGACCAAAACTGCACACAATACTCCAGGTGTGGTCTAACTAGGGCCATGTACAACTGCAGAAGGACCTCTTTGCTCCGATACTCCACTCCTCTTGTTATGAAGGCCAACATGCCATTCGCTTTCTTCACTGCCTGCTGTACCTGCATACTTACTTTCAGTGACTGATAAACAAGGACCTCCAGATCTTGTTGTACTTCCCCTTTTCCCAATGTGACACCATTCGGATAATAATCTGCCTTCCTGTTCTTGCCACCAAAGTGGATAACCTCACATTTATCCACATTAAACTGCATCTGCCCACTCACCCAACCTGTCCAAGTCACCCTGCAACTTCATAGTAGCCTCCTTGCAGTTCACACTGCCACCAAGCTTTGTGTCATCTGCAAATTTGCTAATGTTACTTTCAATCCCTGCATCTTAATCATTAATATATATTATAAATAGTTGCAGTCCCAGCACCGAGCCTTGCGGTATTCCACCAGTCACCATCTGCCATTCTGAAAGGAACCGGTTAATCCCTACCCTTCATTTCCTGTCTGCCAACCACTTTTCTATCCATGTCAGTACCCCCAGTACCATGTGCTCTACTTTTGCCCACTAATCTCCTATGTGGGACCTTATTAAATGCTTTACGAAAGTCCAGATACACTACATCCACTGGATCTCCCTTGTCCATTTTCCTAGTTATATCAGCAAAAAAATTCCAGCAGATTAGTCAAGCATGATTTCCCCATCGTAAATCCATGTTGGCTCAGACTGATCCTGTTACTGACATCAGAATTTCCCCTGAATAAGGGGATTAATAAAGTATCTATCTATCTATCTATCTATCTATCTATCTATCTATCTATCTATCTATCTATCTATCTATCTATCTATCTATCTATCTATCTATCTATCTATCTATCTATCTATCTATCTATCTATCTATCTATCTATCTATCTATCTATCTATCTATCTATCTATCTATCTATCTATCTATCTATCTATCTATCTATCTATCTATCTATCTATCTATCTATCTATCTAAATGTGCCGCTATTTCATCTTTTATGATTGACTCCAGCATCTTCCCCACCACCGATGTCAAGTTAACTGGTCTATAATTCCTTGTTTTCTCTCCCCCGCCTTTCTTAAAAAGTGGGATAACATTAGCTACCCTCCAATCCACAGGAACTGATTCTGAATCTAAAGAACATTGGAAAATGATCACCAACGCGTCCACGATTTCTAGAGCCATTTCCTTAAGTACCCTGGGATGCAGACCATCAGGCCCTGGTGATTTATCAGCCTTCAGTCCAATCAGTCTACCCAACACCATTTCCTGTTTAATGTGAATTTCCTTCAGTTCCTCCGTCACACTAGATCCTCTGGCCACTAGTACATCAGGAAGATTGTTTGTGTCTTCCTTAGTGAAGACAGATCCAAAGTATTTGTTCAACTCATCTGCCATTTCCTTGTTCCCCATAATAAATTCACCTGTTTCAGTCTTCAACGGTCCAACTTTGGTCTTAACTGATTTTTTCCTCTTCACATACCTAAATAAGCTTTTACCTTGATATTCTTGGCTAACTTACCATCGTACCCCATCTTTTGTCCCCGTATTGCCTTTTCAGTTATCTTCTGATTCTCTTTAAACATTACCCAATCCTCTGTTTTCCCGCTCATCTTTGCTATGTTATACTTCTTCTCTTATATTTTTATACTGTCCTTGACTGCTTGACTCCTTGACTACTTGACTCCTTATACTGTCCTTCCTACCATTGCATTGTGGGCGGCATGGTGGCGCAGTGGTAGAATCTCTTTGCATCAGAGTTGCTAGAATCTCTTTAAACTCCCTTTAAACTCATTTTACCCTCTATATTTGCCAATTACTCCGCTGGGTTTTGACACGCTCCCACCTTTTTTTTTGTGGAGATCGGTGGAGATCGCTGGTCGGTGCAGACCCGGTGGGCTGAAGGGCCTGTTTCCGTGCTGTAACTCTAAACTAAACTAATTAATTCATGTATGTTTGAACGCTATCACAGCAGCAGAGGAATTGAAGTTCATGGAATTAATTAAATTTGGAACAAAACATGATACCCGGAATGATGTCTATAAAACTGGATTGTTGTAAAAACCCTTCTGGTTTACTGATGTCATTAGAGTTATAGTTATAAAGAAAATTGACGCAAAATGTTGGAGTAACTCAGCAGGACAGGCAGCATCTCTGGAGAGAAGGAATTTAGACTTGCTACCTGTCCCTCTGAGTTGCTCCAGCATTTTGTGTCTGTCTTTGGTGTAAACCAGCATCTGCAGTTCCTTCCTACACTTCTAGTTATAGAGCATGGAAATAGGGCCATTCAACCCTACTTGTCCATACCCACCAAGATGCCACATCCACGTTAGTCCCATTTGCACACAACTGGCCCATAGCCCTCCAAACCTTTCCTATCAATATACCTGTCCAAATGTAATTGTTATTGTAAATACCTTGTCTGGCAGCTCTTTCCATATGTCCACATCATTCTATGTGAAAAAGCTGTCCCTCAAGTTCCTATTAAGTATTTCTCTTCTCACCTTAAACATATTCTTAATGGTTCTCGATTCTCCAATCCTGGGAAAAAGACTATGCAAATAGTATGCATTCACCCTATCTATTCCCATCATGATTTAATGCACTGTCACTCCCTCTTCCCCTCCTCTCCCCATCCCCCATCGGGCAAAATGAATAGGTGTGAAAACGCACACACCCAGATTCAGAGACAGTTTCTTCCCAGCTGTATCATGCAATTGAACCATCCTATCAACAACCTGATCTACCTCATTGGAGACCGTTGGACTATCTTTGATCAGACTTTACTGGCTTTATCTTGCACTAAATATTAAACATGTTATTCCTTTTATCATGTATCTGTACACTGTGGACAGCTCGATGCTAATCATGTCTTGTCTTTCTGCATACTGGTTAGCACGCAACTAAAGCTTTTCACTGTACCTCGGTACATGTGACAATAAACTAAATTAAACAACACCTTTTAAGATCACCTCTTAGGTTCCTGAGCTCTAAGGAATAAAGTCGTTGTCTGGCATCAGATCCACATTAAAAACCAACAATAAATGTTGACTTTGTGAATGATATCAATCCTGTGAGTGAACTACATGGAGAAGGGTCTCATCCCGAAATGTCACCCATTCCTTCTCGCCAGAGATGCTGCCTGTCCAGCATTCTGTGTCTGTCTTGAAGCTCTTTAGGATGTGTGACTCTGAACGCGATCAACCATTCATCCTCTCCTCCCTGTCCCTCCCTCGATCACTGCTAACTACCACTGCAGTTTGGAACTCTTCTTTCAAATCCTTTCCAAGTTTAGTTTAGTTTAGAGACACAGCGATGAAACAGGTCCTTAGGCCCACCGAGTCCGCGCCGACCAGTGATCCTCATACACTAACGCTATCCCACACTCAATAGGGACAATTTACAAATTTACCAAGTCAATTAATCTACAAACCTGTACGTCTTTGGAGTGTGGGAGGAAACCGCAGCACCCGGAGAAAACCCACGCAGGTCACGGGGAGAAGGTACAAACTCCATACAGACAGCACCCATAATCAGGATCAAACCCGGGTCTCTGGCGCTGTAAGGCAGCAACTTTATCGGAGCGCCACCGTGCCACACTTAAAGTCTCACACATTCCTGACTTGGCCATGAATTGTATCTTGATGCTGAGCCACACACCCTGCAATTCCATGCCATGTACCCTGGCAGAGCCCCCTTCCCTGATGCTGCTGCATCCTCTACTGACACCGACCGTCCTAACTGCAAATTCAATCCTCCATACTCCATCCGCACTCTCAATCCCTATGCCACTCGGTCCCTCTACAATGTTTGTTACTGTACATTTATTCCATAGAGCCTCACTTGGTTTCACCTCCTCATTGTGATACCTCAGATTTGTAGGTAGACAAAAATGCTGGAGAAACTCAGCAGGTGAGGAGGCATCTATGGAGAGACGGAATAGGCGACGTTTTGGGTCGAGATCTTCAGGGGGCGGGAAAAAGAAAGGAAGAGACGGAGACAGTAGGCTTGTGGGAAAGCTGGGAAGCGGAGGGGAAGAAGGGAGAAAACAAGGACTACCTGAAATTGGAGAGGTCAATGTTCATACCGCTGGGGTGTAAACTACCCAAGGGAAATATGAGGTGCTGTTCCTCCAATTTGCGCTGGGCCTCACTCTGGCAATGGCCGAGGCTCAGGACAGAAAGGTCAGATTTGGAATGGGAGGGGGAGTTGAAATGCTGATCCACCGGGAGATCAGGTTGGTTATTGCGGACCGATGTTGGGCGAAGCGATTGCCAAGCCTACGCTTGGTCTCACCGATGTAGAGCAGTTGGCAGGTGAACCTCTGCCTCACCTGGAAAAACTGCTTGGGTCCTTCGATGTAGTCGAGAGGGGAGTTAAAGCGACAAGTGTAGCATTTCCTGCGGTTGCAAGAGAAAGTACCAGGGGAGGGGGTGGTTTGGATGGGAAGGGACAAATTGACCAGGGAGTTATGGAAGGAACAGTCTCTGCGGAAAGCAGAAAGGGGAGGACGGGAAGATGTGGCCAGTGGTGGGATCCCGTTTGAGGTGGCGAGTATTTGTGCAAACATTTATGCAGTGCCTTTCACATCGTCAGATGATTACAAGGCGTCAGTCACTGAGAAAAATCATTGTTTTATGGAGTTATAGAATGATACAACGTGGAAACAGGCTCTTCGGCCCAAAATGGCCTATACCGACCAACATGTCCCATCTACACTAGTCCCACCTGCCTGCTTTTGGTCCATATGTCCAAATCTGTCATATCCATGTACCTGTTTAATTGTTTCTTAAACATTGCGATAGTACTTGCCTCAATTACCTCCTTGGGCAGCTCGTTCCATACACCCACCATTCTTTGTGAGAAAAAGATACCCCTCAGATTTCTATTAAATCTTTTCCCCTTCCCCTTGAACTTATGTCCTCTGGTTCACAATTCCCCTACTAAGGGCATGAGAGTCTGTGCATCTACCCGATCTATTCTTCTTGTGATTCTATACACCTCTATAAGATCACCCCTCATCCTCCTGCGCTCCAAGGAATAGAGACCCAGCCTGCTCAACGTCTCCCTATAGCTCAGACCCTCTAGTCATGGCAACATCCTCGTAAATCGTCTCTGCCCCCCTTCCAACTTGACAACATCTTTCCCATAACATGGTGTCCAGAACTGTACAAATGCGGCCTCACCAATTACTTATACAACTACAACATGACCTCTCAACTTCTGTATTCAATACTCTGACTGATGAAGGCCAATGTGCCAAAAGCTTTTTTGACCACCCCATCTACCTGTGACGGAGGAACCGTGGAAACCCATACAATGTAAGGCTCCACAAGCTGCACTAAGTTAAGTGATCAGTGAGTGTTAAGGAAGGAACTGCGAATGCACTGAAGATAACAGACACAAAATGCTGGAGTAACTCAGCGGATCAGGCTAATCCTTGAAATTCTATTTCAAGCAGGGTATAAGGCCACCAAATTCAAGTGCAGTTTCTTACCACTTCTAGCAGGGTGCAAGGCCACCAAATTCAAGTGCAGTTTCATACCATTTGAAGTAGGGTGCAAAGCCACTAAAGACAGCGAGTCGTGACCTCTCCCTCCTCCATCTTGCAGAGACTGAGCCACACCCACATTTCCAGGTTTTATAACCCCTCCCCCGCCCCCACCGGAGTGATTGACAGGAGAGAGATTCTCAACATTTAAAAAAAAACTAATAACACTTTTATTTTTCATTGATGGGAAGATTTCTCTGCATCTGCTCAGTGGAGGGGGACTGAGTAAGATGGCCATAAATCACAGCCGTAAGTGGTAGCGTTTTATCTAAAATCAATATACAGTGCAAACAGGAAGTAAGTGCATTTACAGTAGTGCCTTTTAACTTCAAGCCAAAGCACCCGCCACCATTTGCAGTAAGTAGTGCCTTTCAACTTCATGCCACCATTTGCAGTAAGTAATGCCTTAACTTCAAGCCATTGCATCCAAGCCACCATTTGCAGTAAGTAGTGCCTTTCAACTTCAAACCACACCCAAGCCACCATTAGCAGTAAGAGGTGCCTTTCAACTTCGTCAAAGCAACCAAGCCACCATTAAAAGTAAATAGTGCCTTTCAACTTCAAGCCAATGCACCCAAGCCACCATTTGCAGTAAGTAGTGCCTGTCAACCTCATGCCACCAATTGCAGTAAGTAGTGCCTTTCAACTTCAAGTCAAAGCTCCCAAGCCACCATTTGCAGTAAGTAGTGCCTTTCAACTTCATGCCACCATTTGCAATGCCTTTCAACTTAATGCCAAAGCACCCAAGCTACAAATTGCAGTAAGTAGTGCTTTTCAACTTAAAGCCAAATCTCCCAAGCCACCATTTGCTGTAAGCAGTGCCTTTCAACTTCAAGCCAAAGCAACCAAGCCACCATTTGCAGTAAGTAGTGCCTTTCAACTTCATGCCATCATTTGCAGTAAGTGGTGCCTTTCAACTTCAAGCCAAAGCAACCAAGCCACCATTTGCAGTAAGTAGTGCCTTTCAACCTCATGCCACCATTTTCAGTAAGTGCTGTCTTTCAACTTCATGCCACCATTTGCAGTAAGTGGTGTCTTTCAACTTCAAGCCACACCCAAGCCATCATTTTCAGTAAGTGGTGTCTTTCAACTTCAAGCCACACCCAAGCCATCATTTGCAGTAAGTGGTGTCTTTCAACTTCAAGCCACACCCAAGCCACCATTTGCAGTAAGTAGTGCCTTTCAACTTCAAGCCAAAGCAACCAAGCCACCATTTGCAGTAATAGTGCCTTTCAACTTCAAACCAAAGGTCCCAGGCCACCATTTGCAGTGTCGTGCTTTCAACTTCAATCCAAAGCACCCAAGCCACCATTTGCAGTAAGTAGTGCCTTTCAACTTCATGCCACCATTTGCAATGCCTTTCAACTTAATGCCAAAGCACCCAAGCTACAATTTGCAGTAAGTAGTGCTTTTCAACTTAAAGCCAAAGCACCCAAGCCACCATTTGCAGTAAGTAGTGGCTTTCAACTTCAAGCCAATGCACCCACGCCCCCATTTGCAGTAAGTAATGCATTTTAACTTCAAGCCATTGCACCCAAGCCACCATTTGCAGTAAGTAGTGCCTTTCAACTTCAAGCCACACCCAAGCCATCATTTGCAGTAAGTAGTGCCTTTCAACTTCAAGTCAAACCTCCCAAGCCACAATTTGCTGTAAGCAGTGCCTTTCAACTTCAAGCCAAAGCAACCAAGCCACCATTTGCAGTAAGTAGTGCCTTTCAACTTCATGCTATCATTTGCAGTAAGTGGTGTCTTTCAACTTCAAGCCACACCCAAGCTACCATTTGCAGTAAGTAGTGCCTTTCAACTTCAAGCCAAAGCAACCAAGCCACCATTTGCAGTAAGTAGAGCCTTTCAGCTTCATGCCACCATTTTCAGTGCCTTTCAACTTAATGCCAAAGCACCCAAGCTACAATTTGCAGTAAGTAGTGCCTTTCAACTTAAAGCCAAAGCACCCAAGCCACCATTTGCAGTAAGTAGTGCCTTTCAACTTCAAGCCACAATTTGCAGTAAGTAGTGCCTTTCAACTTCAAGCCAATGCTCCCACGCCCTCATTTGCAGTAAGTAATGCATTTTAACTTCAAGCCATTGCACCCAAGGAGCGCTAGTATGAACCATTTTAGAACCAATAGACATTTTTTTTTGCTAGCTTTAGAACCAAGTCATTTTTTTTGCAAGCTTTAGAACCAATAGACATTTTTTGCAAGCTTTTGAACCAATAGACATTTTTTTGCAAGCTTTAGAACCAATAGACATTTATTTTTTGCAAGCTTTAGAACCAATAGACATTTTTTGCAAGCTTTAGAACCAATAGACACTTTTTTGCAAGCTTTAGAACCAATAGACAGTTTTTTTGCAAGGTTTAGAACCAATAGACATTTTTTGCAAGCTTTAGAACCAATAGACATTTTTTGCAAGCTTTAGAACTAATAGAGACACATTTTGCAAGCTTTAGAACCAATACACATTGTTTGCAAGCTTTAGAACCAATAGACATTTTTTTGCAAGCTTTAGAACCAATAGAGATTTTTTTGTAAGCTTTAGAACCAATAGACATTTTTTGCAAGCTTTAGAACCAATAGACACTTTTTTTGCAAGCTTTAGAACCAATAGACACATTCTGCAAGCATTTTAGAACCACTAAGGGCACTTACATTTGAGTATACATGTGTTCAGTGTTATTCACAGCGCAGAAAAACGTGACCCTCTGCCTTCCTCCATCTTGAAGAGACTGTGTGGCACACCACTTCCTGGTTTTATAGTCCCTCCCCCCTGCCGCCAGCGGGGGCAGCAGAGAGAATGAGGAATTTTGTAAAAACATTAATATCTCTGTCATTTTTAATCGACGGAAAAATCCTCGGCACACATGCGGCGGAGGGGGGCTCTGAGCAAGGTGGCCAAAAATGACGGCCGTAGGTGGCGGCGTTCTCTCGGAAATCGCAGCACAGATGGCCAAAACCGGTCAAGAACAGACTTTTAGTAATATAGAAGATAGAAGATAGATAGATAGCTAAAGAAGTGTAGAAAGGAACTGCAAATACTGGTTTAAATCGAAAATGTAATTGTTGGTTTAAATAGACACAGAATGCTGGAGTAGCTCAGCGAGACAGGCAGCATCTCTGGAGAGAAGGAATGGATGACGTTTCGGGTCGAGACCCTTCTTAGACCAAAGAAGGGTCTCAACCGAAAACGTCACCCATTCCTCAACAGGGATGATGCTAAGTTACTCCGGCATTTTGTGTCTATCTTCGGTGTAAATTTCCTTCCCAAACTAAATGATGATCTTTGCCCTCACACAGATACAAGAGTGGGTATTTAAGCCTTACTTCGAGAATTTCAGCATCTTTCAGGTAAATGTGAAGGTCTAACTGTGTAGATTGTTCTGCACGAGTAACATGAGGGCAGGCCTGAAACAAAAAATTGATGTTAATTTCATGTCTGTCCTCTTTTAAAATTGATATTGATATTAATAAAGCTGATGACTGTTCCCTGCGTTTTACTTAGATTAGGAAATAGAGAGCACTTTTGCCCATCAGTAACATCCAGAATTAACACAATTGGAACATCTAGCGAACAAAGGGGGAAAAGGGACCTTTGGTTAGCAGGTGACAGTGGCATAGAAACACAGAAATAACAGCACACAATCTCTCACCAGGCCTAACCATCCCATTGCAGAGTGTATCATGAGCAGCACAGGGGCACTAATCAAGATGTTGCAGATATTGGAAATCTAAAACGAAAATGGAAAATGCTGGGTATACTCAGGCCACACCTGTGAGATGAGAAGCAAAGTCAATGTCTTGGGCAGCTTACAACCCAGAGATATGAATATTGATTTATCTAATTTCAAGTAACCCTTGCTTCCCCACTCTCGCTATCCCTCCCTCACCCTAGTCATTGTATTAGTTTATCTGTAGTCCTGGTGAGTGTCATTGTCTGTATAACTCATTTACACCTAGCCCACGGCCAACAATGGACCATTTCCTTTATCATTGTTAGTTTTTGCATATCTTTCATTCATTTGTTCCATATCTCTCTACATCGCCGCCTATATCTCTCAGTCCCCTTTCCCTCTCTGTCTGAAGAAGGGTCTCAACCTGAAACGTCACCTACCTTTTCTCCAGAGATGCTGCCTGACCCGCTGAACGACGCCAACATTTTGTGTCTGTCTAAAGCCAATGCCTCAACATCAGAGACACTTCAGAACTGAAAAGGACACAATAAAAACTTGTAGAGGGTGGGGGATGGCATGTCGCTGACAGGGTAAAACCAGGATGACCAGGGGGATCAGCTATAGACAAGGTTATCTGATCACTGAGTAAATGGGAGAGGTAAATTAGGGGAGCTGCAAAAGGCAGAGCAGGAGGATGAGCCCGGCACATCAGCCTGTACAGGTTCACCAGTCCCGGAGAGTTCAGTTCAGTTTAGTTATTGTCACGTGTACCGAGTTAAGACTATGCAGCAGGCAATGAAGAAAGCGAATGGTATGTTAGCTTTCATAGCAAAAGGATTTGAGTATAGGAGCAGGGAGGTTCTACTGCAGTTGTACAGGGTCTTGGTGAGACCACACCTGGAGTATTGCGTACAGTGTTGGTCTCCAAATCTGAGGAAGGACATTATAGCCATAGAGGGAGTGCAGAGAAGGTTCACCAGACTGATTCCTGGGATGTCAGGACTTTCATATGAAGAAAGACTGGATAGACTTGGCTTATACTCGCTAGAATTTAGGAGATTGAGAGGGGATCTTATAGAAACGTACACAATTCTTATGGGGTTGGACAGGCTAGATGCAGGAAGATTGTTCCCGATGTTGGGGAAGTCCAGGACAAGGGGTCACAGCTTAAGGATAAGGGGGAAATCCTTTAGGACCGAGATGAGAAGAAACTTTTTCACACAGAGAGTGGTGAATCTCTGGAACTCTCTGCCACAGAGGGTAGTTGAGGCCAGTTCATTGGCTATATTTAAGAGGGAGTTAGATGTGGCCCTTGTGGCTAAAGTGATCAGGGGGTATGGAGAGAAGGCAGGTACGGGATACTGAGTTGGATGATCAGCCATGAACATATTGAATGGCGGTGCAGGCTCGAAGGGCCGAATGGCCTACTCCTGCACCTATTTTCTATGTATCTATGTATACATGATTACAATCAGGCCATCCGCAATGTACAGATGCATGATATGGGAATAATGTTTAGTGCAAGGTAAAGCCAGTAAAGTCCAATCAAAAACTAAGTCCAAGGGTCACCAATGAGGTAGATAGTAGCTCAGCACAGCTCTCTACATGTGGTAGGTTGGTTCAGTTGCCTGATAATAGCCAGGATTAAACTGACTCTGAATCTGGAGGTGTGGATGGGCACTAGAGGGAGGTGAAAGAATTAGGAGCTGAGGTCAAAAGATCAGAAATGATAGGAGAATTATACCATTCAGCCCAACAAGTCTGCTCCGCCATTCAATCATGGCTAATCTATCTCTCCCTCCTCACCCCATTCTCCTGCCTTCTCCCCATAACCCCTGACACCCGTACTAATCAAGAATCTATCTATCTCTGCCTTAAAGATATCCAGACTTGGTCCCCACAGCCTTCTGTGGCAAAGAATTCCACAGTTCCTTCAGGAAGGAGATGAGGAGAAATTTCTTTAGTCAGAGGGAGGTGAATTTGTGGAATTCATTGCTAAATTATTACAGTCTCCAAATGCATTCCTCAGCCATAGAAAATCCCAAGCTGAACTATGTGGAGCTGTGATCCTGTGTACCACCATGATATGGGAAGGTCCTGCATTAATGTAAAGTTCCATTACTCGTGAAAATAAATGAGCATAATGATGGTTTAGGAATAGAAATCCTTCAGAATAGGATTTTTTGCAATTGAGTTTAGTTTAGTTTAGAGACGCAGTGCTGAACAGGCACTTCGGTCCACCGAGTCCGCGCCAACCAGCGATTCCCACACACTTACACAATCCTACACACACTAGGGACAATTTACAATTTTACAAAGCCAATTAACCTACAAAATCTTGTACGTCTTTGGAGTGTGGGAGAAAACCGGAGCACCCGGAGAAAACTCACACGGTCACAGAGAGAATGTACAAACTCCGTATAAACAGCACCCGTAGCCAGGATGGAATCCGGGTCTAAGGCAGCAACTCTACTGTTGCACCACCGTGCCGCCCAGATTGCTTTACATATTTTTCTGAAATAGTTCTGTTTTGTGACCCTGACAGTACTTTATTCCAGACTCATCCAAAGATTCTACTTGACACAATGAGCTAACAAACTTAAGGACTGCTACCGCGGGAGGCATGACTGTTAAAACAATTATGCAGCTTGGTGGTGATGTTCAGGGACGTTAATTGAAAAGATGCCTCTACGAATGGGTCTGCAGGAAACAGGCAAGAAAAGTGCATTAAAATCTTCTAAAATCTTAAGATCCGATTTTTAACAGGGTTTGCATGCTGTGAGACGGGCAAGAGACTGGCATTGCCTTGAATACCAGGTTGGTTTAACTCTGGGCTGCATTACAGTTCCCTGAGTGGGTCTGGTAGGAGTAATGTGTATACAATCACAAGAGGAATAGATCGGGTAGATGCACAGAGTCTCTTGCCCAGAGTAGATGAATCGAGGACCCGAGAACATAGGTTTAAGGTGAATGGGGAAAAGATTTAATAGGAATCTGAGGGGTAACTTTTTCACACAAAGGGTGGTGGGTGTATGGAACGTGCTGCCAGATGGGGAAGGTGAGACTGGGACTATCCCGGCATTTAAGAAACAGTTAGACAGGTACATGGATAGGACAGGTTTGGAGGGATATGGATTAAACGCAGGCAGGTGGGACTATAGTAGCTGGGACATGTTGGCCGATGTGGGCAAGATGGGCCAAAGGGCCTGTTTCCACACCGTATTATTCTGTGACTCTAATGACTGAATGGATGATACTTTATTGTCACATGCACCTAGGTACAGTGAAATGCTTAGTTTTGCATACAGCCTAGGCAGCCCACAAGTTTTGCCAAAGTGTTGGTGCCGACAATGTTACGAAAGCACCCAATGGTCCTATTTACTGCCTGCCGCCACACGTGGCAACAGACCCACCCCTCACCTGCCAGTTCCCCTTAATGGAAGAGGAGTAATGGGATGAGGTGGGAACGGTCTCCCACATGGTAAATAGGGGTTTACACACTAACTATACTAGTTAGGTGGAGCAGGAGCAGGGGACTCAGACAGCCCATTACTCTGCCCATCACAGCTCTGCAATCTGCCATCAATTCAATAAATGGGCGGATGATCAGAACCAAACCCAATGGGAGCCAGCACCAGAGTTGCGTTTCGGCACAAAGTGCTGCAGTAAACTCAGCGAGGTAGGCAGCATCTCTGGAGAAAAGGAATAGGGGACGTTTCGGGTGAAGACCCTTTTTCAGCAGGGTCTCGATCCGACACATCACCCATCCTTTTTCTCCAGAGATGCTGCCTGTCCCGCTGAGTTCCTCCAGCTTTTTTTGTCTATCTTTGGTTTACTCCAGCATCTGCAGTTCCTTCTTACAGAGAAACAGAGAAGATCCTTTTGTATCAGATTTACTCATGCCAAATCCCAAACGGGTGCTGCTTTATGAGAAATATCAGCACTCAACAATATTACTTTGTTTTTTGGTAAAGTAGCTAAAGTAGTCATGGATTTATTTCAACACAAGAAATACAGAACAATGAATGTTACATCAAGTTGCAAGGGATGTACAGGAAAGTAATAGTTCAGTCAGTCCTTTTAGACAAAACCCAAAGGAACTACAGATGCTGGTTTAAACCGTAGACAAAAAAAGCTGGAGTAACTCAGCGGGACAGGCAGTATTTCTGGAGAGGAGGAATTGGTGACGTTTTGGGTCGAGACCATTCTGAAGAAGGTTCTGAGTTACTCCAGCATTTTGTGTCCATCTTCAGACAAAACCCAGTCTCTCCTTGTATGAATACTGTACCTATCTGATTGCTGAGCTGAAGGTAGGTCTTGCTGGACAGACGGCAGAGGTAATAAGTGCTGTAATTGGCATGGCAAATAATCTCATTCGTCTTGGTGTTCCTCATCATACACTCTCCCTTTTGTCTGTTTACATTGCCAAGATTCCCTTTTAATATCACTTTAATATGCTGAAAATGAAAATAAAGTTAAAAGATATATCTCTGAGCAAACTTCACTTGTTACAACAACGTGCCCGCAAAAAAAGTGGTAAAGATCAAAAGTTTGGGTCACCAATAAAGGTATCTGGAAACTCTAAAGAAACATGCTAATGCCCAAAGAGTCATTAGAATGCGGAATGTCATTACATGGAATAGATGAGACAAATCTGCACAGATGATTATAAGGGGAAACCGGGTAAAGACAGTAGCACAGCGGTAGTGTTGCTGCCCTACAGCGTCAGAGACCCGTGTTCCATCTTGACTACAGGTGCTGTCTGTACAGATTTTGTTCGTTCTCCAGGATCTCCGGGTTCCTCCCACACTCCAAAGACGTACAGGTTTGTAGGTTAATTGGCTTTGCTATAAATGTAAATCCTATCCTAGTGTGTGTAGGATAGTGTTAGTGTTTACGTGCTATATCTCTAAACAAAACCATTAGATGCCAAATGTTTTTTTATTCCGTGGTGATACTGGATAAACTCTGAAACTAGGTAAGGACATAAGGCAACAAGGAATAAGAGACGTAAGGAGCTGCAGATGCTGAACTTGGTGCTTTGCTCAAGATTCCAGCATCTTTAGTTCCTTGCTTCTCCTATTCCTTGTTGCATAATGTCTTTATCTAGCTTCAGAGTTTAAGCAGTATCGCATCAGAATAAAAAGCCATTTGGCCCTGCTGTTCTCTGCTAGAGTTTATGCTTTACATGATGCTGCTCCGTTTGTCTTTATCACACAATGTTGGCATTTCCTTCTGTGTAGGAAGGAACTGCAGATGCTGGTTTACACCGAAGATAGACACAAAATGCTGGAGTAACTCAGCGGGACAGGCACCTTCAATGGAGAAGCACAAAATGCTGGAGTAACTCAATGGTGTTCTCCAGAAATGCTGGCTGACCTGCTGAGTTACTCCAGCATTTTGTGCCTATCTTTGGCGTTTCCTTCTGTTCCTTTCTGCTTCACATTTTTACCTTGATTCCCTTTTGGGATTCCCCTGTTATTTGGTTCATTTACTCCCTGCAATGGCATGATCCACATTCTAATCACTATTTGGACAATGTGTGCCGTGTGATAGGAGCAGAATTAGGCCATTTGGCCCATCGTCCACTCCGCCATTCAATCATGGCTGATCTATCTCTCCCTCCTAACCCCATTCTCCTGCCATCCCCCCATTACCTCTGACACTTTACTAATCAAGAATCTATCTATCTCTCCTTTAAAAATATCCATTGACTTGGCCTCCACAGCCTTCTGTGGCAATTGTCAATTGTGCACAAAATGGACATATTAAGACAATCCACAATGTAATTTCTAAAGTTTGAGTTAATTTGATATTACCTGTGCCTTATCCAAAGTATCAGCAATTGCCGAAGGTTGAAAGGCAACTTTTGGACAACTGTCAGCTTGTCCTGTGAACTTTATCCAAATTGTTTTTTGGCATTCACTGTTAAAGGAGCACCTGTAAAAAATGGACACTTTTCGTAAATTGTGTTGAGTGGAATTATGAGAAAGTTAATTTTAGCTATAAATTCCTGCCTTTTAATACACAGGAAAGCAGGCATTTTTTTGAGGTCATAATGCTATATATTATTGATACTAACATTTGCACGTTGCAGAAAGCTGAATTATTTCGGATATTACCAAAATGAAGATTAATTCACGGTTATCTTCTGAAAATGGCAGCAATGTGTCACCTCAGCAAAATAGTTTTCTAGACACTACCTTGTTCAGCAGTGCAGGTCAATCAGATTCAGATTCAGATTCAACTTTAATTGTCATTGTCAGTGTACAGTACAGAGACAACGAAATGCAGTGGATAAAGTGGACAATGATGATCTATTAGGAAACAAAACACTTAAACCAATGGCTTAGATATTAGTGTGTAGGAAGGAACTGTAGATGTTGGTTTATACCGAAGAAAGATATAAAGTGTTGGCGGTTCAGGCAGCATCTCTGGAGAAAATGTATGGGTGACGTTTCGGGTCTGAAGATGGGTTCCGAATAGAAACGTTATCCACCCTTTTTCTCCAGAGATATGGCCTGGTCGGCTGAGATACTGCAGCACTTTGTACCTATCTTCGGCCTAGTTATTAAGGCCTAGACAACATCTAACTCATTGGGTCAGGATGATGGGATATTGGCCTCTGGACCTTAACAAAAAAATCCCTGGTTACAACTCTACATGTCCTTCATCCCAAGGCAATGACCCAAGACAGGGGTTGTTAAATCAAGAGCTGGACATTTCTGCCCACCACAATACAGGAGTGATGTGAATGGGTTGAAGAAGGAGCAGAGGACATTTATCAGCATGTTGCCAGGACTAAAAAGTTGCACACATAAGGAAAGATGGAATAGGTTGGGGTTGCTTGCTTTGAAACAGAGGAAGCTAAGGGGTACATATAAAATTACAGAGTGATTAAGAAGAACCTGGCACCCTTACCAGGAAAGTCCAAAACCAGGGACATTGAAATTAATTTGTAGAAGGATTAGGAAGAAGATACAGATTAATTTTTTCAACTCAGATGATGGGTGAGGAACAATGTATGAACGAGTGCTAAAGGTATAAATCACATTTATACAATATTTATATCTGTGTTTAAAGACCATGACCTACCAGCCAAGGCACCCAGTGTTGGTACATGGGTTTATGCCGGGGAGCTTCACATTGACCAGCACTGACACGATGGGCTGAATGACCTCCTCATAGAGTCTAAGTCACAGGCCCTTCGACCAACTTTCCCACACCAACCAACATGTCCCATCTACACAGGTCCCACCTGCATGCGTTTAGCCCATATTCCTCTAAACCTGCCCTATCCATCCATGTACCTGTCTAAATGTTTCTTCTGTGTGATAAATTCTCTAAGTTCAGTATTATCCCTAGGATCGAACAAAATGCTCCGATACAGGAGGAGGATTTAGAATAACAATTACATTAAGGCAGGGGTGTCAAATTACTGGGGTCCAATCCAGCCCTCAGGATGATTTGGGGGGGAAAAAATTAATTCACGACCATTTATAATCTATATATACACTGAACACCGAAGGTATAGTGGAATATCTTAATTCAATCAGTGAGAGCACTTTGATTGTTTTTACAGATGGATCTAAAGATCCAGTTAGTGGGAGAGCTGGGTTTGGAGTGTATGTGGAGCAGCTTGGGTTGAAGATTGGCCGGCGCATTTCTGATGGAAGCTCTGTTCTCACGACTGAATTAATGGCAATTCAATGGGCTCTATGATGGATTGAGGAAGCCAGTTTTAGTGAAGTCATTATCTGTTCTGATTCTGCAGCTGCTCTTGAAACTTTAAGAGTAGGGAAATCTAAAGCTCGTCCTGACATTCTAAATGAAATCATGAGTGTGTTTTCTAGAATTGGGTTTGCGTGTAACATCACGTTTTGCTGGGTTCCCGGGCATGCTGGGGTGAGGGGGAATGAGCAGGTGGACCTCATAGCAAAGGAGAGTTTAAGAAGAGAAATAGATATCCATGTATTATTGGGGAGAGTGGAACTGAGAGAAATAATTAAAGAGGGCTTAACAAAAGAATGGCAGAGAGGATGGGAAATGGAAGTCAGGGGTAGACACTACTTTTCTATACAATCTGAAGTTAGGAAAATATGTTTCTGTACATCTCTGTCCCGTAGGGACTCAGTTAAACTGTGTAGATTGAGGTTGGGACACTGTGGGTTAAATTACTATTTGTGCATTGTGCATTGTAGGGAAACATGTTTCTGGCTTGCGTGAATGTGGGAGTAATGAGACAGTTAAGCATGTTTTCCTAGAATGTAAAAAGTACAGGGTAGAACGAAAAGTATTGTTTGTTAGACTGACAGGACTTGGAGTTGAGGCAAAGTTCCGCTCTGTGATCTTTGAGCGCGAGACCGCGCTGCCGCCGCCGTGGACGCTCTCGGTGCCCGGCTCATCATCGCCATCGGCGGCTGCCTCCTCACTGCGCTGATGACGGGCGCTCCCGACCGCCAGGGCGGAGAACAGTGCCCCTCCAGACACCGCCTGCGGGTAGGTGAGACGTCGTCTGAATTTGGCGACCATCCGATGCGCTGCCCCCCCAGACCAGACACCCCCTTCTCCAGATTAGACATGATTTTTAAATCTCATTTACATTAATTTATAGGCCAAATGGAAGGAATTCAGTGTTCAATTGCTGTAAATTAAAGTCCATTTTAAATCAGCTTTCTAGTGGGATCCTGTGAACGCGCTGGTTTAGAACGTTCCAATTGCGGTAGATTTGTGCCCTCAAATGCCCAGAAAAATACTGCGGGATATAATGGGGCCAAAATGAGCTACTCGCAATATTAAACTTTGTATAAAGGGATCTTAAGAAGCCCTTTTTAATGTAAAAATAAGCTACATACCTTCTGTGGTTTGCTCTATGAGACCCTGCGGTTGCTGGTGGTCGCGGGTTTAGAGATTGATTTTTAAACTACTATAACTATTATCCAAGGCCTTTAAAACTAATAATAGCTTTTGCGACGGGGTCTTCCAGCGATTTTTCGTTAATAATTAACTAGGCTGAACATCTTCGATTTGAACAGCATAGAGAAAATCGCGTTTTAAACCCGCCCCCCTCTAAACGGCGCCAAATTCGCGCACACCCACAGCGACAGATTTTCAGCGACGCTTCAGGTAGGCTTTGCAACATACCTATAAACGTTATTCACATTATTCCCTTTATCATGTATCTGTACACTGCGGATGGGTCGAATGTAATCATGTATTGTCTTACCGCTAGCTGGTTAGCACACAACAAAAGCTTTTCACTGTACCTCGGTACACGTGACAATAAACCAAACTCAACTCAAATGAGAAGTGAGTATAGGTGGCGAGGGACCACTATGAAGAGTCTAGCATCAGGTTGGGTCCAGAAAGTTCATGCCCATAGTATTAGTTTTATATATAGTATTATTTATAGTATTATAAAGACCAGGAGGTTGGACAGTAGCAGGAGTAACATAAACCGAAGAAACAACCTTGAAATTGTGCAGAAAAATACTCCTGTTTACAAACACTGTCTTGAATTTGATTACAAAACTGATTGACATCAGTGTGTAGGAAGGAACTGCAGATGATGGTTTAAACCAAATTTAGACACAAAAAGCTGAAGTAACTCAGTTGGTCAGACAGCATCTCTGGAGAAAAGGAATGTGACGTTTCGGGCTCAGTCTGAAGAAGGGTCTTGACCCGAAACGTCACCTACTCCGTTCCTCCAGAGATGCTGTCTGGTGCGCTGAGTTCCTCTATCTTCAGATTAACATCAGTGTTGCTTTATGAGGTAGATGTACAGCAGTGTTGCTGCTACTCGGCTGCTTTGCACAAACAGACCTTTCCTCGTTCACACACCATCCACAGTACGGGTCCTGTGCCGGCAAACAACGTTCACACGAACTGTATTGGCTACAGTTTGCCACCTTCAGCCGTCTCACCTGCAGAGCCAAGAGAAAAGAAATGTATTAGGAATCTCCTAACACACACGTTCATATGTTCATAAGTGATAGGAGCAGAATTAGGCAATTTGGCCCATCAAGTCAACTCCTCCATTTAATCATGGCTGATATATCTTTCCCTTTCGGGATGAATCCCCACGGGAGATTCCTTTCTGCACCATGTGTGTGTGTGTAGGTGTATGTGTGTGTATATATATGAATGTATGTGTGTGTGTAAATGAATATGTATATGTGTGTTGCATATATGTGTGTGTGTGCGCATGTTCAATGATTCAATGGTCCTGTATTGTCATGTTTCAGGTACAGTGACATTTGATTTGCCATACAGTCATTATAGGAAAAAAGCAACAAGACACACAACTACATAAAAGTTAACATAAACATTCATCACAGAGACTCCCCCACATTCCTCGCTGTGATGGAAGGCAATAAACTCTTATCTTCTTTCCTGCTTATTCTCCTGCGGTCGAGAGAGTCGAACCATCCGCACTCGGTGTGATCGAAGCTCCCGCACCCGGCGATAGAAGCTCCCTCATAGAAACATAGAAAATAGATGCAGGAGGAGGCCATTCGGCCCTTCGAGCCAGCACCGCCATTCATTGTGATCATGGCTGATCGTGCCCAATCAATAACCCGTGCCTGCCTCTCCCCATATCCATTGATTCCACTAGCCCCTAGAGCTCTATATAACGGTGTCTCAAATCCATCCAGTGATTTGGCCTCCACTGCCCTCGTGGCAGGGAATTCCACAAACTCTCTGGGTGAAAAAGTTTTTTCTCACTGCGGTCTTAAATGGCCTCCCCTTTATTCTAAGACTGTGTGGACTCGACCAACATTGGGAACATTTTTCCTGCATCTAGCTTGACCAGTCCTTTTATTATTTTATATGTTTCTATAAGATCCCCCCTCATGAATACAAGCCTAGTCTTTTCAATTTTTTCTCATATGACAGTCCCGCCATCCCAGGGAACAATCTTGTGAACCTACGCTGCATTGCCTCAATCACAAGGATGTCCTTCCTCAAATTAGGAGACCAAAACTGTACGCAATACTCCAGATGTGGTCTTACCAGAGCCCAGTACAACTGCAGAAGAACCTCTCTACTCCTATACTGACATTTTCTTGTTATGAAGGCCAACATGCCATGAATATTAAGTTCCCAGACCCGATCCTCCTGCAGCCACGTCTCGGTAATCTCCACAATGTCATATCTACCAACCTCTAACTCAGCCTCAAAGACAGTATTTTTAATTCCTTACGCATCTCACCATTCACATCGATCCTTATTACACTTGGCCATACTCTCCTATCCCTTTGTGAGCTTTCTTTCCCGTTAATTCTGGGATCATTAACTATCCCTTTATTCCCTTTCCCTTTAACTCCGTCCTTGACCATCCGATTTGACACCCCCCCCCCTTATTTAGTTTAAAACAACCTGAGTCGCCAGAATGCCGGTTCCCCACCTGTTCAGGTGCAATCCGTCCCTTTTGTAGAGAGAGAGAGAGAGAGAGAGAGAGAGAGAGAGAGAGAGAGAGAGAGAGAGAGAGAGAGAGAGAGAGAGAGAGAGAGAGAGAGAGAGAGAGAGAGAGAGAGAGAGAGAGAGAGAGAGAGAGAGAGAGAGATAGAGAGAGAGAGAGAGAGAGAGAGAGAGAGATCTCTCTCTCTCTCTCTCTCTCTCTCTCTCTCTCTCTCTCTCTCTCTCTCTCTCTCTCTCTCTCTCTCTCTCTCTCTCTCTCTCTCTCTCTCTCTCTCTCTCTCTCTCTCTCTCTCTCTCTCTCTCTCTCTCTCTCTCTCTCCTTCGCTCCCTCTCTCCCTCTCTTATACAGTCCTTCATAGATTGACCCATTTGTCATCAATTGCCATTCACTGTCATCATCGCTCCCACCTCTCCCCACTCCATTGAATCCACATATATAGATAATTGGAGGTCTTTCAGTTTGTTCCTGCATCCAAATAATTTATCACATCAAATTCCTTTAGTCGATCACCAAACTTCAGAGATTTCCTGCTTCTATCACCATAATCTCCAAGCACTATGTCATTAATCCTAACATCGATTTCTTTCAATCCCTTCCTTCCACACATATAGAGACCTAATAGCCCTGTCCCACGGTGCGAGTTCATTCCAAGAGCTCTCCCGAGTTTAAAAAAAATCAAACTCATGGTAAGCACGGAGAATGAACGTAGCGGGTACGTCCGAGCTCGGGGACTTCTCTTAGCGCTAATGGCAGGTACTCGGTGTGAGAAAAGAGTTAATAGACATGGTTGCTTTAGACTAGGGATAGAAAAATATGACAGAAAGAAATAAGATGTCAGCAGAAGCCACACTGCTAGTAGAATAGAAAGTAACGATATAAAGAACAGAGAGAAATTCTAGATAAAAAGTAGCAACAGAAATACTTCAGTAGAAGTTTGGGTGGGGATTCCACGACGTTCTCGTGGGAATCTGAGTTTTATGTTATGATTGGAAGAAGCTCAATGGGTGTGAAAATAGTGAAAAGAATTGTATAAAGATAGAAGACATCCCGATCCTCGGTGTGCCTCTAGGGGACATCAGAGGAGAGGCACCTATTCTGCAGAATATGAACTTAATAAAAACACTTCTTTGCCTGAATTTGTCTCAAAAGCGTTTGTGATTTTGAATCTCACAACTTGGGGGCTCGGTTTCCGAGATCAAATACTCTGGACAGCTGACGGGAGTAGACGGACAAAGGGAAGGTGCACCCTGCTGAGTTCAGCGGTCTCAGACTCCTTGCTTGCCGTCAGCTGCTTGAGCAGTAGTATCCGGACCAAATAGAGACTCGGCAAAGAAGTGAGAGTGATAGGAGATCGCGAAAATCGAGTGATTCTGTGCATAGACCCCGGTAAGAAAATTTGACTATTATATATTACCTGGGCAATTTGATAAGAGATCGGAGAGGAATTCCGATCGAGAGAATGGGAAATGTAAATGAAAAACCTGAAAGGGAGGGGAAAGGCCGTAAGCCAAATCCCCGCATTCTGCCCAATAGTCCATTGGGGCGAATGCTGAACCGCTGGGGGGCAGGAAATACCCAGGGGTTTGAGAAGACAACAATGATAAGGTATTGTTATTTTGAATGGCCAAAACACCCGATAAAAGGAGCTTCGGTCTGGTGGCCAGAGGATGGGTCAGATGAGGATTGGGTACAGCAGGCATTGAATGTATATGTGAAAAATAAACCCAATCCAATGATAGAAGAAACCATGTATGCAGCGGTATGGGAAACGGGATGTAATCTGTTGAAATTAAAAGAAGAGGTTGAACAGTCAAATTCCTCTGCACCCTCATGGAATTTACTGGAGAACCTAGCTCCTCCCTATGTACATCAATTACCCGAAGTAGCGCAGTCAATTCAACCCCCGCCCCCACTCGTGGCGACGGGAGTGGAAGAGGTGACACCCGGGTCCGCTTTGGTGGTAAAGAGAAAGGTCAGGGTAAAACAAGAATTTAATGATGATGTTACTGACAGTGATGACACCGACAGTGACCTACTGGACCCCAGGAGTGAGAAAGAAAAGGGAATAAAGAGACAGGAGGCGGTCGGGGTAGATTAATTAAATCCCCCGTCACCAGGAGAGGGAGTCAGAAGGTCAGACAGAGTAAAACGAAGATCGGTAAAAATTAGACCCCTAAGAGAGGTACCCATGGGAGGACCCCAAGGGGGAATGGGGTTTGTTAATGTCCCCTTAACTAGTACTGAAGTGAGGAATTTCAAGAAATAAATGAAAAGCCTCCTAGGGGATCCTTTAGGTCTGGCAGAGCAGTTAGATCAATTCCTTGGGCCAAACACTTATACATGGGAGGAGTTGATGGCCATTATGGGGAATCTCTTCACATCAGAGGAGAGGCAAATGATTAGGGCAGCAGCAATTAAAAAGTGGGAACAGGAGAACCCTCCAGGGCAGCAGAATGCGGCGGCAGCAGATACATTCCCAGTACAAGAGCCAGATTGGGACAAGGGAACAGCAGTAGGACGAGGGAATATGAAGGAACTGCGGGATATCACTATAAAAGGGATAAGAGAGGCAGTACCCAAAGGACAGAATTTCGAAAGAGCATTTGAGAATGGACAGCAGAAAGATGAGGCCCCGACAGTGTTCCTTCAGAGACTCAGGAAGAACATGCAACAGTATTCCGGAATAGACCCGGACTCAGGGGCAGGACAACAATTGCTTAGGGCCAATTTCGTGACCAAATCCTGGTCTGATGTGAGGAAGAAATTAGAAAAGATGGATGACTGGAATGAGAAACCACTACCTCAGTTGCTTACAGAGGCCCAGAAAGTGTACGTGCGGAGAGATGAGATAAAACAGAAGGGGAAGGCACTGATTATGATGCAGGCTGTAAAGCGAGTGGTAGATGTTAAGGAACAGGTAGGTACAGGATTGAGAGGGAATTACTCCCGAGGTAGAGGTAGAAGAGGATATGGCAGAAGAGAGGGAGAAGGATATGGCAGAAAAGAGGGAGAAGGGTATGGTAGAAGAGAGGGAGAAGGACAAGTACAATTGGGAATGGGTACAGCACCGATAGAAGGAAGAATAGTGGTTCAGCTGTATGCTCTAAGAGAGGTGGATGAGCAAAGAATTAATGATCAAGTATGGGCCAAGGAAGGAAACAGGAGGTTTGCAAATACCCCCTCTTCAAATAGCATTAAAAGATGGTGCAGACATAGTACGAGTAAGACAGTAACCCATTTCGACCGAGGGACGAAAAGGCTTACAACCAATCATTGAGAATTTATTAGAGGACGGGTTATTGGAACCATGTATGTCCCCCTACAATACTCCGATCCTACCAGTCAGAAAGACCGACGGGACGTTTAGACTCGTACAGGACTTGAGGGAACTGAACAAGGTGGTCCAAGCCCGACATCCGGTAGTGCCTAATCCTTACACCATCATGGGACGGATACCCCCAAGCCACAAATGGTTTAGTGTGGTAGATTTAAAGGATGCCTTCTGGAGCTGTCCGCTGGCAACAGAGAGTAGAGACTTATTCGCCTTTGAGTGGGAAAACCTAAAAACCGGGCGAAAGCAACAATTCCGGTGGGCGGTGCTCCCTCAAGGTTTTACAGAATCACCAAATTTATTCGGCCAAATTTTAGAGCAGGTATTGGAAGATTTCCCAGGTCACGGGGAAACGCAACTATTACAGTATGTGGATGACCTCCTTTTGTCAGGAGAGACAGAAGAGGAAGTGAGGTACGCCACAATAAGCCTGTTAAATTTCTTGGGAATGAAGGGGTTAAGAGTGTCTCGTAACAAGCTTCAATTTGTGAAACAAGAGGTAAAATATCTGGGACATCTGATAAGTGGAGGAAATAATAATAATAATAAATTTTATTTAATGGGCGCATTTCAGACATCTCAAGGACACCTTACATAGTAATCGGAATAACATATAATCGGAAAATAACAAGTAATAAAGACATCACAGAGACACAAATTAAAAACAGAATTCAATCCAAAAACAGAAAATCAAAAACACAGTGTGAAGAGAGAGCAGCGGAAAGAGATGAATAAACCCCGAAAGGATAGCTGGGATCACGGGAGTACCACTACCAAAGAATAAGAAAGAGAACCGAAAATTCCTGGGATTTATAGGATACTGTCGACTGTGGATAGATGATTACTCCAGACAAGTAAAATTCCTGTATGATAAATTGGGAGAAGAAAAAGACAAAGTTCAGTGGACCCCAGAACAGGAGGTGGAATTTGGGAAATTAAAGAACAGTTTGATTACTGCTCCCGTGTTGGCTCTGCCCTCAGTGGAACAACCTTTCCACCTGTTTGTAAATTCAGACAAGGGGGTGGCACTAGGGGTACTCACCCAGAAAAGAGGGGGAAATCGACAGCCAGTGGCCTTCCTCTCGAAAAGATTAGATCCAGTCTCCAGGGGATGGCCGGGATGCATACAAGCGGTAGCAGCTACCGCAATATTGGTGGAAGAGAGTAGGAAATTAACCTTTGGAGGCACTCTGGTTGTTTCTACACCACACACAGTAAGAACCATACTCACTCAGAAATCCAACAGATGGTTAACAGACTAGACTTTTAAAGTATGAGGCCATCCTGATGGAAAAAGACGATGTGATGATAATTACGGATAAGAACCTTAACCCGTCCCAATTCCTGTATCCAGCAGAGAAACAGGGTGACTAGGAAGAGGGCCCAGTACACTGCTGTAGTGAAATAATAGATTTACAGACAAAAAGTAGAGAAGACTTAGAAGAGCAACCTCTGGCTGAGGGCAGCCGGTGGTTTATAGATGGATCCTCCAGGTGCATAGATGGAAAAAGACATAGTGGGTACGGTATAGTGAACGGGGAAACTATGGAGGAAATTGAAAGTGGCAGGTAGTTGGTCAGCTCAATCTTGTGAATTATATGCATTAAGGAGAGCTTTAGAATTATTGGAGGGGAAGGAAGGAACAGTATATACCGATTCAAAATATGCTTTTGGAGTAGTACACACCTTTGGGAAGATCTGGAAAGAGCGAGGAATGATAACAACTCGAGGTAAAGAATTAGCGCATGAGCAATTGGTAGGACAGACACTGGAAGCCTTGCAAAAACCAGAACGAATAGCCATAGCACATGTGGCAGGGCATCAGAAGGGTAACACCCTGGAGGCCAGAGAAAATAGGGCAGTGGATGAGGTTGCAAAAAGAGCAGCCACAGAACAGATGGTAGAAATGAAGTCACTAATACCTTTAAGGGACCAGAGGAAAAAATACCTATCTTTAGTGAGAAAGAACAGGAAAACATGAAAGAAATGGGGGCTCAGCGTACTTCAATGGGAAAATGGTGGACACCAAATGGAAAACAGCTATTGAACAAAGAAATAATGAATGAATGAATGAATGAATGATGAATGAATGAATGATTGAATGAATGAATGAATGAATGAATGAATGAATGAATGAATGAATGAATGAATGAATGAATGAATGAATGCATGAATGAAAACTTTATTGTCATTCAGATATACACCTAGACACAGTACACCTTGAACGAAATTTTGTTGCATCTGACTCTCCAAATCAGGTAATAGTAAAAGTGCTAGGTGCGTCCATAAAAATGCCTCATGTACATGGTTCTGTAAAATAAAATATATATAAAAAGTTTTTAAAAAAGTGTCGATATTTAAAAAGTTCTAGCCTCGGTTTTGTTGATTGTTCAGTAATCTTATGGCCTGGGGAATGAAGCTGTTGCAGAACCTGGTTGTCCCGCTCTTCATGCTGTGGTACCTCCTCCCAGAGTTAAGCAGTATAAACAGTCCAAATTGTGGGTGTGTGGGGGCTCTGGTAATGCCCTTAGCTCTAATCAGACAGCGCTTGTACCCCATGTCCATGATGGAAGGAAGAGAAGTCCCAATGATTTTTCCCGCTGTCCTCACCACTCTCTGAAGGCACTTCCAGTCCGCAGCTGTACAGCTGCCGCACCACGTAGAGATGCAGCTGGTCATGACCGACTCAATTGTGCTTCTGTAGAAAGTGGCGAGGATGGGAGGGTGGAGGTGTAAACTTCTCAACCTGCGGAGGAAGTACAACCGCTGCTGTGCCCGTTTTGCCAGAGATGTAATGTTTGTGGACCAGTTTAAGGTGTCCGTTATATGCACCCCCAGGAACTTGATGCTTTTCACCTGCTCCACTGCTGAGTTGTTAATGCAAAGTGGAGTGTGACTGGGCTGAATTTAGGGAGTTATTAGGGAGTTTACATGGACAAAGCCATTGGGGAACACAAGCCCTCTGTGACACCCTCCTCAGAACCTACGCTTGCTGTGGGATGTTTACCATGGCCAAACAAGTCATAAGGGGCTGTGTAATATGTCAGCGAATTAATAAGAAATTCATGAGAGCAGTCCCAGGAGGAGGACAACCATTAGCAGTTAGGCCCTTCCAAAGAATACAGATAGATTTTACCGAGCTGCCTCGGGTACAAACATGGAAGTACCTGTTAGTGGTAGTGGACCATTTCACCAGATGGGTAGAGGCATTCCCCACGGCAACTGCCACCTCACAGGCGGTAGCCAAGATATTATTAGAACAAATTATACCCAGATATGGGATTGTGGAAACAATAGACTCAGATAGAGGGACCCATTTTGCCTCCAAAACACATGAAATGATATGTGAAGCACTGGGAATAGAATGGAAATTGCATACACCATGGCATCCCCAGAGCTCAGGAAAGGTGGAAAGAATGAATGGCACCTTAAAGACCCAAATCACCAAGTTGATAGAGGAAACGAGACTCCCCTGGACTAAGTGCCTCCCGATAGCCCTGTTGAGAATCCGAACGGCACCTCGAAAAGACATAGGGATATCACCATATGAAATGTTATTCGGGCTCCCATACTTAGGGAAGATAGAAGGAGTCCCAACAATACAAGGGAACGATGTGTTCCTGAGGAACTATTTACTGGCAGTGTCCCAATCTCTTGCAGAACTAAAAATTAAAGGATTGCTGGCCCAGAAAACACCACTGGACTTCCCGATTCACTCAGTCAAGGCTGGAGACTGGGTATTAATAAAAACGTGGAAAGAAGAAAAGCTGCAACCTAAGTGGACTGTACCCTACCTGGTTTTACTAATCACCGAGACAGCAGTACGAACAAAAGAGAAAGGGTGGACACACGCAGGTCGATTTAAGGGTCCTGTGGAGGCCCCACCAGATGATATGAGCCCGTGGACTGTGCGCAAAGGAGAGGAACCATTGACTTTAACATTTACCAAGAACCCGCAGGAAAAATGAAGATTTTGTGTTGGTGGGTCGTGTGTTGGGTGGTTACCCAACTTGTAAGTAATGTAACATGCATAAAAATCACAATACCACAGAATAGAAGGTCCACCACCATCCCATTTGATGTATGTAAAGGAAAATGGTGGTGCGGCTATAGAATGTATGTATGCACCCATCCCTGTAAAGATTGGCACGCGGTGTTTACTTCATCAAAATATGGGTGGCATCGGACCACCTATCAAACTGATAGGTGGAGAGTATATCAAAACCCGAACGAGAAATTGCCAGGACGCGTATATGTGAGCATACAGAGTGTCCAAATACAGGAAAGTGGTAGGTATTGGATATGTGCAGATAAAACAGGGAAGGACGCATGTCTGAAGTTTGAGATAGAAGTAAAACGGGATGGGAAGATGGGAAGATACGAGGATAGGGGAGAGGTGTTCAAGATAGATGACAGTCAGAATAGGGATCCCGGGGCAACACCAGCACCACCAGTAGTCAGCAATGTCACCAGGGAAAATGAGTCTAAGGATCTGAAGATAATGATAGTAGCAGGAGAAACAGGATTAAGGCAATTGTATGAGAAAGGAATACCAACAGGGGGAAAAGGAGCCAACACCTGGCTTGCCTGGATGATGTACACAGCCAGAAGTATGCAACAAACCCATTGTTACGCCTGCGCTGGAGCTAGGCCTCAGCTGGTCCCAGTACCATTTCCCCTGAATTGGGATAGAACACCTAGGGCTATGACATGTATACTACAGCTATTCACGAATCCCCTCTTACCAAAAAATGCGATATGCCAGAGTTATCATTTCCTATTTCCGGCTAGCAACAACAATACGAAGGGCCGAAGGAAAGACCCTCGACCTCCTCCATTTACCATTTCCTTTTGGGGAGGAGGGGTTTGAGTGCTATACAAGAAATAACCCAGAGGGACAGGACATGGGGGAGGTGCTCAACTGCAATCAGACGTATAACATAACGGCTGAGGAACAGGGGCCACTGTTCAATAGCTCCTGGCTGAAAAAGCAGATAGTCAGTTGAGCCGATGTCTGGTGGTGGTGCGGGGAGAATACCCTGTGGCCACGGTTACCAGGGTCATGGACGGGAACCTGTACCCTCAAACAACTGATTATGCCCTTCACCATAGCAGTAGAACATGCTGTAGAACTCGATAAAGGAAGCCGACGACAAAAGAGAAAGGTGAGAGGATCATTCGACACACACATCTATATAGATGCGATAGGGGTGCCAAGAGGGGTACCCGATGAATTTAAAGCCAGAAATCAGATAGCTGCGGGCTTTGAGTCCATACTCTTCTGGTGGTCCACAATTAATAAACATGTGGACTGGATCAATTACTTATACTACAATCAACAACGCTTTATATCGCATGGCCTTGGACATGCTACTGGCTGAGAAGGGAGGGGTGTGTGTAATGTTTGGCGAACAATGTTGCACATTCATCCCCAACAACACTGCTCCGGATGGGTCAGTGTCAAGAGCCCTAGCAGGTCTCACCTCTCTGTCTATAGAATTGGCTGAGAACTCTGGAGTAGACACCTCCTGGACCGGGTTTCTAGACTCCTGGTTTGGGAAATGGAAGCACATCTTTACATCAGCCCTAACATCAGTGATAGTCATGGTGGGGTTACTGTGTTTGTTCGGATGTTGTATCATTCCCTTCGTACGGGGATTGGCTCAGCGATTGATAGAAACAGCCCTGACAAAGAACAGTGCTGCCACCATGATGGCCTTCAGAACACAGTATGACCAACGAGAGGAGGATAGGGAGGTGAAGAATCTGCTGCTAGCATTAGAAAATGAGGAGATAGTGTAAATCAAGGGTGCGTAGCAAAAAGAAAAGGATGGATTGTGAGGAAAGAGTTAATAGACATGGTTGATTTAGACTAGGGATAGAAAAATATAACTTAGAAAGAAATAAGATGTCAGCAGAAGCCAGACTGCTGGTAGAATAGAAAGTAACGATATAAAGAACAGAGAGAAATTCTAGTTAAAAAGTAGCAACAGAAATACTTCAGTAGAAGTTTGGGTGGGCGTTCTACGACGTTCTCGTGGGAATCTGGGTTTTATGTTATGATTGGAAGAAGCACAATGGGTGTGAAAATAGTGAAAAGAAATGTATAAAGATAGAAGACATCCCGATCCTCGGTCTGCCTCTAGGGGACATCAGTGGAGAGGCACCTATTCTGCAGAATATGAACTTAATAAAAACACTTGAATTTGTCTCAAAAGCGTTTGTGATTTTGAATCTCACACTGCCTTCTCCCCATAGGATAGAATATAGATTATTGGAGGTGTTTCAGTTTGTTCCTGCATCCAAATAATTTATCACATCAAATTCCTTTAGTTCACTGGAAGTAGATCACCAAACTTCAGAGATTTCCTGCTTCTATCACCATAATCTCCAAGCACTATGTCATTAATCCTAACGTCGATTTCTTTCAATTCCTACCTTCCACACATATAGAAACCTAATAGCCCTGTCCCACGGTGCGAGTTCATTCCAGGAGCTCTCCCGAGTTTATAAAAAATCAAACTCATGGTAAGCACGGAGAATGAACGTAGCGGGTACGTCGGAGCTCGGGGACGTCTCTTAGCGCTAATGGCAGGTACTCGGGAAGACTCGCTAACGGCAGGAAAGCACGGGAAGACTCATGAAGATTTTTCAACATGATGAAAAATGTCCACGAGAGCCCCGAGTACCGACGAGTGGCCAGTATCGTAAATCTCCGAGTTTGAATCAGGGCAAACTCGGGAGAACTCTTGGAATGAACTCGAACCGTGGGACAGGGCTTTAATTGTGCCCTCCATTGTAGAGATAGAACTGAACAGCGTTTAATTATTCTGCAATTTATTTGTTTCCAACCAGGGTTTCTAACCAAGAGACTTATTTTTGTTTTCAATTACATTTCATCAGAACTGGAAGCTATAAAACAAGCTTATATTTCTCACTTTTTCCCAGTTCTCATGAAAAGTTGTTGACCTGAGATGTGAACTATGTTCCTCTCGCCACAAATGAAAGTGAGTAGCTCCAACATTTTCTGCTTCTCTGCAGCCATCAGGCTATTAAACAATACAACCTCCAAATAAGATCTGAACTACATCGACTTCAGAACAGCGGTTTTGTTTTTTTGCACTATTATTGTTTGTTGGCTAATTTTATGTTTGTGTACATATGCAAATGTATATATGTGTGTGTTTGTGTGCACGCGTGTGTGTGGAGAGAGAGACAGGAGAGAGGAGAGAGAGAGAGAGAGAGGGAGGGAGTGGGAGTGAGAGTGAGAGTGAGAGAGAGAGAGAGATAGAAAATTGGTTGGCAGGCAGGAAACAAAGAGTAGGGATTAACAGGTCCCTGTCAGAATGGCAGGCAGTGACTAGTGGGGTACCGCAAGACTCGGTACTGGGACCGCAGCTATTTACAATATACATCAATGATTTAGGTGAAGGGATTCAAAGTAACATTAGCAAATGTGCAGATGACACAATGCTGGGTGGAAGTGTGAACTGTGAGGATACTATGAGAATGCAGGGTGGGTGAGTGGGCATATGCATGGCAGATGCTTTTTAATGTGGTTAAATGTGAGGTTATCTACTTTGGTAGCAAAACAGGAAGGCAGATTATTATCTAAATGGTGTCAAGTTGTGAAAAAGGGAAGTACAACGACATCTGAGGGTCCTTGTTCGTCAATGAAAGTAAGCATGCAGGTACAGCAGGCAGTGAAGAAAGCAAAAGAAAGAGGTCCTTCTGCAGTTGTACAGAGCCCTAGTGTAAACACACCTGGAATACTGTGTACAGTTTTGGTCCCCTAATTTGAGGAAGGACATTCTTGCTATTGAGGGAGTGTAGCATAGATTTACAAGGTTAATTCCCAGGATGGAGGGACTGTCATATGCTAAGAGAATGGAGCGGCTGGGCTTGTACACTCTGTAGTTTAGAAGGATGAGTGGGTATCTTATTGAAACATATAAGATTATTAAAGGTTTGGACACGCTAGAGGCAGGAAACATGTTCCCGACGTTGGGGGAGTCCAGAAACAGAGCCCACAGTTTAAGAATAAGGGGCGAGCCATTTAGAATGCGGACGAGGAAACACTACTTCACACAGAGAGTTGTGAGTCTGTGGAATTCTCTGCCTCATAGGACGATGGAGACGGTTCTCTGGATACTTTCAAGAGAGAGCTAGATAGGGCTCTTAAAGATAGCAGTCAGGTGATATGGGGAGAAGGCAGGAATGGGGTACTGATTGGGGATGATCAGCCTTGATCACATTGAATGGCGGTGCTGGCTCGAAGGGCCGAAGGATCTACTCCTGCACCTATTGTCTATTGTCTCAGTGGGATTATCTAAGCAGGATAGGTGTTCAGCAAAACAATCGCCAAGCCTGTGCTTGGTCTCGCTGATATATATAAATCTACACCGAGAATAACAGATACAGTAGATGAGGTGGGAGGAAGTGCAAGCCTCACCTGAAAGGGCTGTCGAGGTTCCTTGATGGAGTCGATGTAGGTATAGTCTCTGCCCCCCATTCCAACCTCTCTTTACCAGTTTTTGCCTCCCTTATTCCATCAGTCCAAAGAAGAGTCCCAAACCGAAACATCCCCTGCCCATTCCCTCCACAGATGTTGCCTGACCTGCTCAGTTCATTCCAGCACTTTTTTTGTTTTGCTCAAGATTCCAGCATCTGCAGTTCTTCGTGTTTCCAGTTAGAAAAAAACTATTTTCCCAGTTTCTCTCCACCATTCTCACCACCAGGAGCAGCACCTGGCACAGCGGTAGAGTTGCTGCCTTACAGCGGCAGAGAACGCCATCAACTTGCAGAGCTATAGATGCTTGAGCTGCAACCAAATCTGCTTTAATACTCTCTTCTTGTTGCACGTGCATGGCGTTCTTGTGCACATTGTCTATCCTGCTCACAGTGGGTGCCCAATCAGGATTGTTGACATTCCATGCTGCAGGCTTGTCTGTTATTAGATGATAAATAAATCAATAAGTAGTTTGGGTGATTGTGCAGGCTTTAAACAAGAAACATTGAGAAATATATTTTGGCAAATAATAAAATGTCCTGCTTTTGTCCAAATAACAGCTGACAATTATCCCATTCCTTAGCTTGCATCTCAGTAAATTTTATTTCAAAACGCATTGATAGTTTACGATTATTTAAATGGTAAATGGAGCTTCAGAAGCGTTTTCATTTTGCATGTTAAAACCCACCTGAGAACCATGGGCGATTTTGCAATTTTACTGACGGATTTTTAACTTTCAATACTTTTCATATAACAAATGAATAAAGATAAAAAGTCAATAATGCCACTTTTGATGAAATGCAGCGAGCAAACGTGATAATTCCCGATATTTTCGACTTTAAATCTCCACGGCAAATGTCCGCTAGCACTTCCGCTGTATTTACACCTTCAGCTCCCACTTGAATTTACCTTAGTTTCTATCTTTTTTTTGGACTGTAAATTTAGGTAGCTGTTCCTCATGGTCACCCCGACTGGCACAGTTAATTGCAGCTCAAAAACGGGCCGTTTTCGATGTTTTTAACGGGTGTGAAAGTGCGTGTTTTCCCATTCACTAACATGTACCGGAAGTGACGCATGTACTCCAGTTAAAATTTTCGGTCACGTGGGTGCGGATATACTCTCCAGTGACCTTTAGTGAAATCACCCTATAAATGTATAATTGTCCCCAGTTTGTGTAGAATAGTGCAAATGTGTGGGGATCGGTGGTCGGTGCGGACTCAGTGGGCTGAAGGGCCTGTTTCCGCGCTGTATCTCTAAACTAAACCAGTCTAAACTAAATGAAACTAAATTCCATCAGTCTGAAGAAGGTCCCGACCCGAAATGACCCATGTGAATTCCCTCCACAGATGCTGCCTGACCTATCAGGTTCCTCCAGCACTTAGTGTTGATCCCAGGAATATGTTGGCATTCACAGAATTTTCAAAGGTTCAATATTTGCAGGAGTTCCCAAACAGGAATAGAATTCTAGAGGTTGTAAGTTGATGCAGTCTCCAGTAGGGGGTAGATGA
Source organism: Amblyraja radiata (assembly GCF_010909765.2). Taxonomy (NCBI): domain Eukaryota; kingdom Metazoa; phylum Chordata; class Chondrichthyes; order Rajiformes; family Rajidae; genus Amblyraja; species Amblyraja radiata. The sequence continues at coordinate 5,408,067 of NC_045976.1, read as the reverse complement.
TCACCACATTTGACGGAACCAATGCCCCAAAGACTTTAATTCCATATAAAGTCCACAAAGCTCTTCACAGAGTACTATATTGTTGCAGGATGATATAATAGAGAGCTGTTCTTAAGGTTTGGTAATTACAGTTCAAATCTACCACAGCAACTCAACAATGTAATTTAAAGGAATTAAGCATATCTCACACAAACAGGGACTGTTTCTTCCCCAAAGTTATCAGGCAACTGAACCATCGTATCAGTTCAATTTAGTCAATTGTCATGTGTACCGAGGTACAGTAAAAAGCTTTTTGTTGCATCAGAACCAGTCAGCAGAAAGACAATACAAAGACAATATCAACAACTAGATAGCTGTCCTGAGCTACCATCCACCTCATTAGAGACTCATCTTCCTGCTACCTCCAGGTAGAAGGTACAGGAGCCTGAAGACTGCAACAACCATGTTCAGGAATAGCTACTTCCCCACAGCCATCAGGCTATTAAACCTGGCTCAGCCAAACTCTGAACATTAATAACCCATTATTTGTTATTTGCACTTTATCAGTTTATTTATTCATGTGTTTTGTAGTAAATGCCTATTATGTTCTGTGTGCTGAAGCAAAGCAAGAATTTCATTGTCCTATCAGGGACACATGACAATAAACTTGAAGTTGAACGCCGACCAGCGATCCCCGCTCACTAACACTCTACTACACACACTAGGGACTATTAACAATTATACCAAGCCAATTAACCTACATACATGTATGTCTTTGGAATACCTTTATTCAGATCGATGAAAAGTAAAGTCAATGAAATCAACAAGTCCTGCACGGGTGCAGAAGACAGCTCTGATGCAGCCATCAACTGAGTGGAGAACGAGTTGGGCTCTGGTTTTGGGGTATATTTGGAACAAGGGCTGTTCAACGTAAGCAACAAAATGACAGGCATAGCTCCGTGCTGGTGACTACTGCTTTGACGTGGAGAAAATGAGTGAAGTCGATAGAGAAGCTGTAACGGGTGAGGCCAAGTTCCGTCAGGCGGAGGAGAGAATTGGTCGAGGAGAACTGAACGGTCACTGTTCAATGAAGAACCAGAGGGCCTTGAGGAGTAGGGATTGAGATGCAAAGGTACTTGCCATCCATGGAAAAGATGAGGTGATGGGGGCACAGGAATTAAACCTATGTCCTCTGGTCCACAATTCACCTACTCTGGGCAAGAGACTCTGTGCGTCTATCTGATCCATCCCTCACCCAAGTTCACCCCACACTTTGTTTGTTGTTCCATATTCCAGCGTCTACAGTCTCTTGTGTCCCCAATCTGGAAGGATATAATCCCGTCAATGCTTTTGGAGGTTAAATCCCAGAGCGAGTTCACCATCCACAGAGCATCTTAAACAAAGTACCTCTGTTGATTCATGTGGACATATCTAATCTGTGTGGTCCCAGATGTCTCTGTCTCTGTCTCTGTCCCTCTTGCCTCCAAGGCATGTCTGCTATCAATTCAGATAAAGAGCTCATGATGTCAAACTGGTACTAATTAGTACAACCAGAAATCGTTGGTCAACTTCGACTGTGGAGATGCACTAGGACGACAGATGGCACAATGGGCTAAGTGTTCGGCTGGCGACCGGAAGGTAGCCGGTTCGAATCCCGCTTGGAGTGCATACTGTCATTGTGTCCTTGGGCAAGACACTTGACCCACCTTTGCCTGTGTGTGAATGTGTGTGAAAGATTGGTGGTGGTCGGAGGGGCCGTAGGCGCAGATTAGCAGCCACGCTTCCGTCAGTCTGCCCCAGGGCAGCTGTGGTTACAGAAGTAGCTCACCACCACCGAGTGTGACTGAGGAATGTATGAATAATGCAATGTAAAGCGCCTTGAGTATTCTAGAAAGGCGCTATATAAATCCCATTCATTATTATTATTATTAAAGATAAACCGTGTTATTGTCCCAAGTAAAGATCTTTGCATCAGAACCTGCCCAGAATAATTTAGTTAGAGCTGAACCAGGGAAAGCAGATGCAGAGCAGGAGCATTGAAACAGACCACCCTCGGACTATCTTTGATTGGACTTTACTGACGTTACCTTGCACTAAACGTTATTCCCTTATCATGTATCCATACACTGTAAATGGCGCGATTGTAATCATGTATTGTCTTTCCGCTGAATGGTTAGCAGTGAACAAAAGCTTTTCACTCCACCTCAGTACATGGGACAATAAACTACACTGAACAGTTTTAATTCCAGACTAATTAAATTAAAATCCTATGTATCCACGATGGGTTTTGAACCCTTGCCTCCAGCTCGATAAACCAATAAACTCGCGGTAAAGTGAAGCCGCGGTCTCAATTAATAAGCGGCCGATTCGCGAACGCGGAGTCGCGGATCATCTCCGCGGGCGAGCAGGGGGGGGGGGGTGGAGGCTGTACATAGTGCCGTCTGTAGCGGTCGTTTTCAGACCCCGATAACGGGAGAAAAACGGAGGGATATCGATCGCTATTTACCGCGAGTACCTAGGCCCCGCGATCGGAGCACTTTTTCCCGGTGAGTTTTCTGCGCATCCCTCTGCAACTGGATCCTCGACTTCCTCGTCCACAGACCACAGTCTGTTCGCATTGGTGGAAATGTGTCAGCCTCGATAACAATCAGCACGGGAGCACCTCAAGGCTGCGTGCTCAGCCCCCTGCTGTACTCACTCTATACCCATGACTGCGTAGCGAACCACAGAGCGAACTCCATCATCAAGTTCGCTGACGACACCACTATCGTGGGGCGTATCACTGATGGTGATGAGTCAGAATATAGAAGAGAGATCGAGCAACTGTCCATATGGTTCCATCGCAATAACCTGGCCCTCAACACCAGCAAAACCAAGGAACTGATTGTGGACTTTGGAAGGAGTAGGAGGGGGACCCACAGACCCATTTATATCAACGGGTCGATGGTTGAAAGGGTCAAGAACTTCAAATTCCTGGGCGTGCACATCTCTGAAGATCTTTCCTGGTCCGAGAACACTAACGCAATTATCAAAAAAGCACATCAGCGCCTCTACTTCCTGAGAAGATTACGGAGAGTCGGATTGTCAAGGAAGATTCTCTCTAACTTCTACAGGTGCACAGTCGAGAGCATGCTGACCGGTTGCATCGTGGCTTGGTTTGGCAATTTGAGCGCCCTGGAGAGGAAAAGATTACAAAAAGTAGTAAACACTGCCCAGTCCATTATCGGCTCTGACCTTCCTTCCATCGAGGGGATTTATCGCAGTCGCTGCCTCAAAAAGGCTGGCAGTATCATCAAAGACCCACACCACCCTGGCCACACACTCATCTACCTGCTATCTTCAGGTAGAAGGTACAGGAGCCTGAAGACTGCAACAACCAGGTTCAGGAATAACTACTTCCCCTCAGCCATCAGGCTATTAAACCTGGCTCGGACAAAACTCTGATTATTAACAACCACTTTCTGTTATTTGCACTTTACCAGTTTATTTATTCATGTATGTATATATTTATATCATGGTGTATGGACACATTTATCTGTTTTGTAGTAAATGCCAACTATTTTTTCTGTGTGCTTAAGCAAAGCAAGAATTTCATTGTCCTATACAGGGACACATGACAATAAACTCACTTGACCTTGAACTTGAACTTGCAGAATAAAGCTCCTCGGCCCACAGCCTACAACACTCGAGAACTGCACCGAGTAACCTGTTACCAGATTCAGCCATGCTGATGTTTTTTAGCTTGTTTCAGCAGGTCCAAATGAATTATATACCCAGAATTAAAGAAATCTGGTATAATATTTAATTTAGAATAAAAAATAAATTGGTTTATTTACTTATTCATTGCAATGATTGTTAGCAGGTCGTGAGAAGGCGTGATGAGGTTTAGCAAATTATGCAAGAAATGCTGGTAATTTTTAATGTACATTGACTATAAATTGACAACGTCCCTTGGTAATTTTATTTGCAGGAGGAGTGTGTTTGCAGATGCTTCCTGTTGATCCTTACTGCTGACTAATTAATGATGCTTTCTTTCACTGTGCGTGTGAAGGATGAATGGCTGAGTTCCCTGTAAAGATGTATCTTATAACATCCAGTGGTTGGGACGGGAAGCTCTGAGGCGCTACACGAAAGCGAAGGCGGATGGTGGTGGCCTGGGCTGTGTGGAAGATATGACGTTCCTGGTGAAACGCTGTCAGGGGCCGAGTCTGTTAGATCCTAATGATGCCATCGGCGATGTCTTGCAAGATAAAGACTTCATCCAGATTGGTAGGTCAATGCAGAAACGGATGTTCTCCTCGCATCAACCGCAGGAGATGCAACACCTGCCCCTATACCTCCTCCTTCGGCTCCATCCAGGGACCACAACAGTCCTGTTAGGTGAGGCAGAGGTTTACTTGCAACTCCTCCAGCCTCATCTACTGTATCTGTTGCTCCCGTTATGGACTCCTATATATCAGCGAGACCAAACGCAGACTGGTCGATAGTTGCGCTGAATACCTTCACTCAGACCACCTTGGCCGACGCGACGTGTTGTACTTCCGGTGGCGCTGGTGCCAGCAGCCTCCACCTACAGCCCGGTATCTTTTTGTTTTTTTGTTTATTTAGTTATGTAAAAGTGTGTTTTTTGTGGGGTTTTTGTGTTTTTATGTGGGGAAGAGGGTACGGTGCGGGGGATACCGTCCTTCAGCCGCTTCCTGGTGAAGCGGACTCGGGCGCTGCGGACTCGGGCGCTGCGGACTCGGGCGCTGCGGACTCGGGCGCTGCGGACTCGGGCGCTGCGGACTCGGGCGCTGCGGACTCGGGCTGTGGGAAGCGGCTGATCAGGAGGTCCGGGCCGCTGAGGAGGAGGATGTTCACCGTCGGGGTTCGGCGTCGGCGTTCCACCAGCCCGGCGTGAGAGCCTGAACATCGGGCCGCCCGGGGCGGCGACTGCGGGTGCTAGGAAGGCCTCGACCACGAGTGAACATCTGGGAAGAACGGAGGGGAGGCTGGTTGGACTATGGTGCCTTCCTCACCTTGGTGCCACTGTGTCATGTTGTGTCGTGGACTTTCAGTGTTTGTGCTTTTTTTAAAATTCTATTTTATTTTTAATATGGTTTATTATTAATTATTATTTATTTATTTTTATTTTTATGATACTGCCTGTAAGGGAAATTCATTTCGTTGTCTCTAACTGAGACAATGACAATAAATTTGAATACAATACAATACAATACAATCTCTCGGTTGCCAAATATTTTACCTTTCCTCCCATTCCCACACTGACCTTCCTGTCCTGGGCCACCGCCACAGTCAGAGTGAGGCCACACACAAATTGGAGGAACAGCACCTTATATTTCGCTTGGGCAGCTTACAACCCAACAATATGATATTTTGATTTCTCTAACTTCAAGCAATCCTTGCTTTCCCTCCCTCTCCGTCCCTCCCCACCAGGGCCGGCGTTAAGCCGATTTGACCGATTGCTCCCAATTGGGCCCCGCGCCTAAGCGGGGCCCCGCACTAATGTTCAGTATTTCGTACGGAAATACGAATTCTCTTTGTTAAATAAAGATTTTTTTAAATTCGCCATCCGGATTTTTTTTAAACGAACATGTATAACAACCGCTGCACGGCCATCATACACAAACGATTTGTTAACTAGTGCTGTTAGCACTTCTTAACGGTAAATACTTAACACCTTGTTATGCAATGTCATGAATCTGCATCTATCCGCATTCCTCAGTAAATGTTATAGTGTTTTGAACAAGTATTAATGACGCCGTTTCCTTTGAATAAAATTCACGCGGCGTCATTAATACTTGTTTAAAACACAATTACATTTACTGAGGAATGTAGATCGATGACACGTTGAGAATTTCATTTAACTCACCATCATGAGTGAGGGCCCCGGACCGCGAGAAGGGGCTTCTTCCTGGTGTGCAGGTTTGTCATTCACCTACCGACCCACGTTGTGTCCAAAGATCTTATAGCGGATCTTTGGGTGTGTCTCTCTGTCCTTTGCTCACTCCCTCCCTCCATCTTTCTCTCGCGCTCTCTATCCCGCTCCCCATATTGTCTCTCTCTAGCTCTCACACTCCCTCTCTATCACCCTGTCCCCTCAGCATTCCCGGAATCATTGACGTTTTGCATTAGACAAAAATACTGGAGAAACCCAGCGGGTGAGGCAGCCGCCTGGCCCGCTGAGTTCCTCCAGCACTCTGTGTTTTTTGTTTGGCTCTGAAGTTGAAGGTGGCTCAGCGGGACGGGCAGCGGCTCTGGGGAGAGGGTTGTGTTTCTGGTCGAGACCCTTCTTCAGACAATCACAAGTACTCTCATCGACGCGAGTTCAGTTCGGTCTGAAGAAGGGTCTTCTCTCCAGAGTCGCTGCGCTGCCTGTCCTGCTGAGTTACTCCAGCTTTATGTCTATCTTCAATTTCAGAGAATTACAATTTCTCACGGGGGGCTTATAACGTCTCTAAACCCCTCTGGGACCCTCTGAACACGTCTAAACCCCCTCTAGCCCCCCTATTTCCCTCTATTCCGCTCTAAACAATTGTAAACACACCTGAACCCATCTGAAGCCCTCTAAACATCTCTAAACCGTTTAAACCCCTCTAAACCAGGAGGCTGCAAGGTGACTTGGATAGGCTGGGTGAGTGGGCAAATGCATGGGAGATGCAGTATAATGTGGATAAATGTGAGGTTATCCACTTTGGTGGCAAAAACAGGAAAGTAGACTATTATCTGAATTGTGGCCGATTAGGAAAAGGGGAGATGCAACGAGATGCAACGAAAAATGCTCACGGCAGACCAAACGTGTTAAACAGAAATTGGTCAGATATTGAGCTTTACACAGTGAGAAATCATGTGAAATAATCACTGAATTTAATTTTAAATGGATGTACCTGCATGTTATACTGTTTAGTTTGGAGATACCACCAGATAGTCTGGTTGATACAAGCAGATTAGTTTGGAGATACAACCAGATTAGTTTGGAGATACAACCAGATAGTCCACTGAGTTCGCACCGACCAGCGATTTTTGTTACAGATTTGACAAATTTATTTGGCGGCCAATCAAACGCTGTCTCTAAGGGGGTTGCATCCAATCACCAACCAGCTTGCCTTAAAATTCCCGAAACTACACGAAATATAAACATACATAAATTTTTACTTTTCTAGAGTAGGGGCCCCGCCATCAGTTTTCTAATTGGGCCCCGCAATTCCTAGCACCGGCCCTGCTCCCCACCCTAGTCGGTGTACTAGCTTCACTGTTTGTTTCCCTTCGTTATCGCCTCTTCCACAGCCAACAATAGACCATTGTGGGCTCCATCTTTCCCGGGTTATCAATGCCAGCTCTGGGGTGGGAGATTGCAACCTTCACGTGGTCCAACCTGTTTCGATGAATGCGTGCACAAACAAATGATCAAACAGAACAAGTTGTCTTACAACTTTAGAGTGCACGCCATAAGCAAGAAGAAGAAGATGGCAGCTCTGATTTGTTCAGTACCTTTTCATACCTCCAGTTTCCCGCTACCCTAATTCTCAGTGCGAAGAAGGGTCTCCACCTGAACCACCGCCTATTCCTTTTCTCTGGAGATGCTGCCTGTCCCGCTGTGTTACTCCAGCATTTTGTGTTCTGTTAATCATCGCGTCAGGAAAAATGATCAGCTTTTTTTCCCCTCTCAGAGAAATTCATCAAGGTCATAGAACATACATCACAGGAACAGGCCCTTTGGCCCACAATATCTGTGTTGACAGGATGCCAAATTAACCTAATCCCTTCTGCCTGAAGATATATATCCCTCCAATCCATGCATGTTTGCGTATAAACACCAATATCTCACCTGTTTCAACCACCGCCCCTGGCAGCATGATCTAGACATCTACTAACCTGTGCACAAAAATCTTGACCCATGCATCCCCTTTAAACTTCCTCACTCTGACCTTGTGGCTATGCTTTCTTGTACTTGGCATTGCCACTCTGAGGAAAAGATTGCAACTGTACCCGATCCGGGACTCCAATAATTTTTTTTTAATTTCTATACCGTTTCCCCTCGGTTCCAACTCTCCAGGGAAAACAATCCAAGTTTGACCAACCTCTCTATATAGCTAATGCCCTCTGATCCAGGCAGCATCTTGGTAAAAATCTTCTGCACCCTCTCCAAAGCCTCCACATCGTTCCTGTACTGTTGTGACCAGAACAGCACACAACTCTCCAAATGCAGCTTAACCAAAATTCTATTCTATAAAGCTGCATCATGGCTTCTTGACTCTTATATTCAATGCCCCAACCGATGAAGGTATGCACACCACATGACTTTATTACCATTTTATCTTCTTGCGTTGTTACTTTGACTTGGATCCCAAGATCCCTCTAAACATCAATGTTATTAAGGGTCCTGCCATTAACTGCACACTTTCACTAAAGCGCAACACCTCACAATTGCTCGGATTCAACTCAATATGCCATTTCTCCGCATATCTAAGCGATCTATATCCTGCCATATCCTTTGCTAGCCTTCTTTGCTGTCCACAGTTCCACCAAGTTTTGTGTCGACTGAATACATATTAACAAACCCATCTACATTTCTGTCCATTTATATATATCACAAAACACCAAGGTCTCTGCGGAACACTACTGGTCACAGACCTGCAGCTAGGATAATACTCTTCCACTGTTACCCCCTGTCTTCTATGGATGAGCCAGTTCTGAATCCAAACTACCAAGTCACCGTGGATTCATGCACCGTAATCTTTTGTATCAGCCAAAGATGAGAGACCATGTCAAGTCCTTTATTAAAGTCCATGTAGACGTCATCCACTGCCTTACTCTCATTAATCATCTTTGTTACTACCTCAAACAACTGAATCAAGTTTGGAAAACATGACCTGCCATATACAAAGTCACTCTTACAGTTCCTAACTAGCCTATTCTCTTCCAAATGTGCGTAAATACTATATGTAAGAATTCTCTCCACAGCTTCCCTGCCATTGATGGGAGGCTCGTTGGCCTAGAACTTCCTGGATTATCCCTATTTTCTTCTTAAATAAAGGAACAACATTGGCTGCACTTCAGTCCTTTGTCAAGGCTCCAGCTATCTCCTGCCATTCCTCCACGCATTTCTGTAGTTGATCTATATCCTGCTGAATACTTTGCCGGCCTTCCTCACTGTCCGCAACTCCAGCAATCTTGGTGTCATCTGTAAACTTACTAACAACCCATCTACATTTATGTCCTGGTCATTGCTATACAACCCAAACAACAGAGTTCTCAGCACAGATCCCTGCCGTGTATTAAACTGCACTATCTTTGAGGGCAGGTCTTATGTTTCCCTCCGGAGATTGTTGATCTCAAATTGTGTGGTACACATTAATGCCAGCACATCCTGCTGGCAGGTATCCATCTCCGTGATCTCCACGGAACGAGCAAAGGCTGTGATGGCTGACGTCAGGAGCCTTAGGATCCGCTGTAGCTTGAGTTCTTGGGTCTGGATGTGTGACCCACATGCCCCCAGATTTGGCTGTTGACACTTTTTACTTTGAGGGCCTCACCGTTTTCTGGTGCTGTGTTTCAGCACCTCAGCGAGCACCTTTTCCAGTAATGGTTGATGCTGGCCGCCATTCTTGGTTCCAGCGGTGCTCCAGCCCGTGGGGTTGCTACAAGCGGTCCATCACACCCAACAGCTCTTCATGTTCCTGCACCCCTGGCATACTCCCAAATTCGTCCACCTGCCCCTGTTCCAGACCAGCCCAGCCCTGGTCACCAATGCTAGCCTCCAGTAATGAGGGAGCAAAGGGCAGTGCATGAAGCACTGTGGAGGGGGTGCCTGACCTCCCTCCGTGAGAGCGCTCTTTCTGCGCATCTCGCTGGAGCTGCTCCAATTGCTGTTGGATGCAGCTCAGGCGGCTGTCTCTCCTCCATTTAGGTGGAGACATGTCCCCGTCCGACGAATCGGATGCCACCGGCCGGATGCCTGTTCGGATGGCTAGACATCCAGCCCGCAGTTCAGGCACTAGCGGGACTGGGCTCGGCGCGGTGATGGGGATAGCGGTGCGACCGGTAATTGTTCCTACCGCCTGTTGCAGCCCCCCCTGCAATGGAACGCTCCTCCGCTGGAATCGAGCGGGGGACAGGTTCTTCTGGAGCTTTTGCCTTGTAGTAGCGAGAGCGCTCCTCAAGCAGCGCGTCTCGCAGGCACTGCTCCGTGAGCCGCTCCAGCGGCTCAGGCGGCTCTCTCTACCCCCGTGCGGGTGGAGAGACGTCCCGTCCGACATCGGGAAACACCTGCCGGATGCCTCTCGAGTGGCTATGCGTCCAGCCCGCTGCTTCAGGTACTAGCGGGCTGGCCTCGGCACGGTGTCGGGGAATTACGGAACACCGGGTAACGCTCCTACCGCCTGTTGCTGCCCCCCTCCCCAACGGGAAAACGGGGGACAGTTTTGTTCCAGAGCCTTTTTCTCTGCCTGTAAAAAAAACAAGCAGCAAAAGGCTCACCTGTAAAAGAAAACCCGACCTCAGGGTACTCACCTGACGGTCCGGTTCATCCTGTAACGGGACAGCCTAACTCCCGTGGCAGCCGCTGTTGCACTGCTGGCGTAATGCCGCACCTGCGCACTGAGCGGGTTCTTCACGTAGTCACTCACGTGACTCCGAAGTAAAATTGGATGCCTTCATCTACAACTGATAAAGTCACAGTTCTACATGGCATCTCTGCTTCATGTGCCTAATTTGTTTCCTCCTGTATGTCTCATTCCCTCTTTTGTACTTCACTCCAGGCATAGTATCGATGAGTAGTATCAGAAGCACGTTGTTGGATTTCAACAATTTCTCAGTTTGTGATTATTGAGTTGAAGAGTGGCTATTATCAACACCGTTCCATTAACCTAAGCCAGCGTTTCTCAATCGGGATTCCCCGCAACGCTCCGGTTGCAAGATAAATAGTGATCAACTGGAGCCTCCCCAGTCAGCTGCGCTCCTTATATGGCGTGATATGCCACGGAACTGAACTCTCGTCGATGAGAGTACTTGTGATTGTCTGAAGAAGGGTCTCGACCTGAAACGTCACGCATTCCTTCTCTCCAGCGATGGTGCCTGTCCCGCTGAGTTAATCCAGCTTTTTGTGTCTATCTTCAATTTCAGAGTTAAATAAAAAACAGAGTGCTGGACGTAGGTATGTTGCAAAGCCTACCTGAAGCGTCGCTGAAAATCTGTCGCTGCGGGTGTGCGCGATTTTGGCGCCGTTTAGAGGGGGCGGGTTTAAAACGCGATTTTCTCTAGGCTGTTCAAATCGAAGATGTTCAGCCTTGTTAATTATTAACGTAAAATCGCTGAAAGACCCCGTCGCAAAAGCTATTATTAGTTTTAAAGGCCTCGTATAATAGTTATAGTAGTTTAAAAATCAATCTCTAAACCCGCGACCACCGACAGCCGTCAGGGTCCCATAAAGCAAACCACAGAAGGTATGTAGCTTATTTTTACATTAAAAAGGGCTTCTTAAGATCCCTTTATACAAAGTTTAATATTGCGAGAAGCTCATTTTGGGACCATTATATCCCGCAGTATTTTTCTGGGCATTTGAGGGCACAAATCTACCGCAATGTGAATGTTCTAAACCAGCGCGTTCACAGGATCTCACTAGAAAGCTGATTTAAAATGGACTTTAATTTACAGCAATTGAACACTAAATTCTTTCCATTTGGCCTATAAATTAATGTAAATGAGATTTTAAAATCATGTTTTATTGTGAATTATTTATTAATATTATTTGCACACTTAGGCTATTTAAAAATGTTAATCATTTATTAAGAAATGGATAGATGTTTAGATCTAGTGATTGAAGTTTGAAATTAGCCACACTTGGGTAACTAACTAATTATATGCTTTAATTTCAGGTCATCCAAGTAAGATTATTTTATATTTGTTTCAGAATGGTTCAATCTATGATAACAGAAAATTTCATTCAGTTCTCTTAATTTTTAAGAAAGTTATGGGCTTTTGACTGTCCACGATCACAGCTTTTTTGTTACATCCATAGAAAATTAATAGGGAACAAGATGCTAATTTCCGAGTATGAAAATGGCCATAACTTTTTAAATACATGAGATATGAAAGTGATTTAGGTGTCAAATTAAACTTCTTTTTATGCTTTATCTGATGGGATAAATTACAGACTTGATTTTTTAAATCTCAACATTTTGTAACATTGCTACTGGACGAACTCAGCGGGCTAGGCAACATCTGGAGGGAATGGATTAGGGGTTGTTTCGGGCCAGGGTTCTTCTTCAATAAAACCGCATGAAGTCATATTTTGCCCAATCCGGCCCATGACCTAAAATGAGTTTGACACCCCTGAACTAGACCAAGCGTGGACCTGTTGGGCCCACCTCCCCCAACACAATATTCCCCCAGTAGCACTTACCTATACACAACGCTGGATGTTAAAATGGCGATCTTGGCCTGACAATCCTCCCCCAACTGCGCAGGCACAACTGACGGGTCCCCGTTGTGATGTCAGAGTACGCCATTGTGACGCGAGTCAAAATGGCGGGCTCAAAATGGCGGCGAGCCCATCAATCCCCAACTCAGGGGTTCCCCGATACATGGAAATTATTTCAAGGGTTCGGCACGGGTAAAAAGGTTGAGAAACGCTGAACTAACCTGATAATTGATTCAGTCTTCCATTCTAACCATTAACACAGTTTGTTTTTTGTTCCGACAGGTGATTCTTCAGTTAAAGCGGCTGAGCAAAGTTTGGCAAGATGTACTTCCAGTTCACATATATTGTAAAGCTTTGGGAACTTTGCTTAATACACCAATTACAGATATTATCTACAAAATCACAATGCTGGAGGTAATTGAAAACAAAATGGAGAGAGGTTTTTGTGTTACCAATCAAAGATTGGATGTTGTTGGAATGGTGGCATTTCTTGCCTCTAATTTCCATTAAGAATGATCATGTTGGTGGGTTGAGTTACACAAGGCCAAATTGGGAAAGCTGGGCAGATTCTTTCCATGTTAGGACATAAACAAACTAGATGACTTTTTCCAAATCTAATACTTCAATGGTTATCATGGCTGTTACTAGAATTAAAATTCCAGGTTGATGTAATCGTGTGTAGTTTAAATTCACCATGTTTTGTGTGACCTTAGTGTGAACATGTCACTTTGTGCAGCTTTAGAATTGATACAAATCATGCTCGAAAGGTGAATTGGTGTTATGATTGCAAAAATAATATCGCACTCAAACAGCTTTTGATCTGGATGTCATGTGAACACAGATTTTCTACAATTAGATTTCTATTGACCATTTCAAAAAATAATACAGAAGGTGCAGAATCAGTTCATTCCAAAGAGGAAGAAAGATTCTAAAGGGGGGTAAGAGGTGACCGTGACAAGGGAAGTCAAGGAGAGTATAAATATAAAAGAAGTATAACATCGCAGGAAACCAGTGGATTGGAAAACCTTTAAAGAACAACAGAAGATAACTAAAAAGGCAATACTGGGAGAAAAGATGAGGTAGGAAGGTAAGCTAGCCAAGAATATAAAGCAGGATAGTAAAAGCTTATTTAGGTATGTCAAGAGGCAAAAATTAGTTAAGGCCAAAGTTGGACCCTTGAAGACAGAAACAGGTGAATTTATTATGGGGAACAAGGAAATGGCAGACGAGTTGAACAGGTACTTTGTTTGGATCTGTCTTCACAAAGGAAGACACAATCTCCCAGATATACTAGTGGCCAGCGGACCTAGGGTGATGGAGGAACTGAAGGAAATCAACATTAGACAGGAAATGGTGTTGGGTAGACTGATGGGACTGATGGCTGATAAATCCCCAGGGCCTGATGATCTACATCTCAGGGTACTTAAATAAGTGGTTCCATAAATCGTGGACGTATTGGTGATCATTTTCCAATGTTCTATCGATTTAGGATCAGTTTCTGTGGTTTGGAAGGTAGCTAATGTTATCCCACTTTTTAAGAAATGATGGAGAGAGAAAACAGGGAATTATAGACCAGTTAGCCTGATATCGGTGGTGGGGAAGAGCTGGAGTCAATTATAAAAGATGAAATAGCGGTACATTTGGATAGCAGTGACAGGATCAGGCCGAGTCAGCATGGATTCATGAAAGGGAAATCATGCATGACTGATCTTTTGGAAATTTTTGAGGATGTAACTAGGAAAATGGACAAGGGAGAGCCAGTGGGTGTAGTGTACCTAGACTTTCAGAAAGCATTTGATAAGGTCCCACATAGGAGATTAGTGGGCAAAATTAGAGCACATGGTATTGGGGGTAGAGTGCCGACATGGATAAAAAATTGGTTGACAGACAGGAAACAAAGAGTAGGGATTAACGGGTCCCTTTCAGAATGACAGGCAGTGATTAGTGGGGTACCGCAAGGCTCCGTGCTGAGACCGCTGCTATTTACAATATAGGTTAATGATCTAGATGAAGGGATTCCAAGTAACATTAGTAAATTTGCAGATGACACAAAGCTGTGCGGCAGTGTGTACTGTGAGGAGGATTCTATGAGAATGCAGTGTGACTTGGACAGGTTGGGTGAGTGGGCAGATGCTTGGCAGATGCAGTTTAATGTGGATAAATGTGAGGTTATTCACTTTGGTGGCAAAACAGGAAGGCAGATTACTATCAAATGGTGTCAAGCTGGGAAAAGGGGAATTGCAATGGGATCTGGGAGTCTTTGTTCATCAGTCAATGAAAGTAAACCTGCAGGAACAGCAGGCAGTGAAGAAAGCGAATGGCATGTTGGCCTTCATAACTAGATGAGTTGAGTATAGCAGCAAAGAGTTCATTCTGCAGTTGTACAGGGCCCTAGTTAGACCACGCCTGGCATATTTCCCCATCTCCCCAGGCCCGCAACCTTGGCGTGATCTTTGATTCCACCCTCTCCCTTGAGCCTCACATCCGCCATGTCATTAAAACCTCCTTCTTTCATCTCCGCAACATCGCCAAACTCAGACCCTCTCTCACACTTCCCGCTGCTGAAAGACGCATCCATGCCTTCAACTCCTCCCGATGGACTATGGCAACACACTTCTCCTTGGCATCAGCTCCACCTACATCAACCGACTCCAACTGGTCCAGAACGCAGCCGCCCGACTCATCACCCACACCAAATCCTGGCATCATCCTCACCTACAAAGCCCTCCATCATCTGCCCCCCACCCCCCCTCATATCTCACTGACCTCCTTTCCCCCTACCAACCCTCACGGTCCCTCAGATCCACATCTGCCGGTCTCCTCTCCATCCACAAGTCCAACCTCCGCAGTTTTGGGGACAGAGCCTTCTCCAGGGCAGCTCCCAGGCTCTGGAACTCCCTCCCCCAACTGATCCGCAATTCCGTGTCCCTCACCATCTTCCAGTCCCGCCTCAAGACCCATCTCTTCACCTTTGCCTATCCTTAGACCCACGTCCCCCTCCCTTTTCATCTGTGCATTAATTGCCTCATATTGTGTTTTGTATTGAATTCTGTCTTCACTTTGTGTACTAGTCATGTCTCTATTATTTATTTCATTCCCCTTACATGTTTTTCCTCTACCTGCTAAATTTTTGTAAGGTGTCCTTGAGACTCTTGAAAAGCGCCCATAAATAAAATTTATTATTATTATTATTATTATTATTATTATTATTTTGTGCAGTTTTGGTCTCCAAATTTGACGAAGGACATTCTTGGTATTGAAGGAGTGGAGCGTAGGTTTACAAGTTTAATTCCTGGGATGGCAGAACTGTCACACGTTGATAGATTGGAGCGACTGGGCTTGTACACTCTGCAGTTTAGAAGGATGAGAGGGTATTCTTATCGAAACATATAAGATTATTAAGGGATTGGACACACTAGAGGCAAGTAACATGTTCCCGATTTTGGGGGAGTCCAGTACCAGGAGCCACAGTTTAAGAATAAAGCCATTTAGAATGGAAATGAGGGAAAACTTTTTCACCCAGAGAGTTGTGAATCTGTGGAATTCTCTGCCTCAGAAAGCAGTGGAGACCAATTCTCTGAATGCTTTCAAGAGAGAGTTAGATAGAGCTCTTAAAGATAGCAGAGTCAACGGATATGGGGAGAAGGCAGGAATGGGGTTCTGATTGTGGATGATCAGCCATGACCACAGTAAATGGCTCGAAGGGCCGAATGGCCTACACCTACGGCTGTTGGTTTTTTTAATAGTCTGTCCCTTGTGTCTTGTAGGACATCACCTCGGAATGTGCTGATGGCCTTTATGCATTATGTAGAACTATACTTGAAGAGGGGCCTGGAATCTTTCAACCACTACTTGAAGAAAGCAAGAACAAACAGTTTCAGGAAGATATATCAGTTTATGTGGCAAAGTGGGTGAAATTCCAAGAGTTGATGAAAGTTCTTCAGGCTAGTCTGCAGGAGCTGGTGGACAGGTATGATCCTGAACTACAAGCAGTCCACAGGATAAAATCAAATTGTTCATTTAGTAAAGGATATGGCATTAGATTTTGTTGAATCTCATTCCATTAATATTCTCCTGAGTTTATTCTTCACAAACTCCTAAATAAAAGTTGGTTCTTTACATAAGTTCAATTTGCCAAATTAGCAATTGGTCATTTCATCGTCCAGATATTCTCCTTGGCAGCCTTAAAAAAAACACATAGTGCTGAAGTAATGCAGTGGTCAGGCAGTATCTCTTGAGAACATGGATGGGAGATGGTTTGGGTTGGGACCCCACTTCAGGCTGATTGGTGTGGGGAGGGGGGGGGGGAGCTGGAAGAGAGGATTTGTATGATAAAGTCTGGCAAGTAATAGGTGGATACAGGTGAAGGGGGTTTTGATAGGAAGATAGTTGGACAAAGGCTGAAGTATGACATTGGCCCTCTTGGATGTTAATATTGACAGCAGGCAAGGTTGATGAGGAATGGGGTTCATGTCCTCAACATTGCTGTGGGCATTTTGCTTCTGTATGTGAAAGTTAGATGGGATCTTGGTTTAATATTTTGTAACAGATGAAACATTGATATGTGTAAGAAGGAGCTGTGATGTTGGTTTAAACCGAAGATAGACACAACATCATCATCCTTTATTGTCATCTTGCAAAGCAACAGTTGTACAGTGCAAAATGAGAAGACGTTTCCCAGGGAATACCGGAGCATCGCACATAAAACCTAAACATTTCATGCATAAAATAAAAACAATTAAAAAAAACAATCCAGTTCCTGATAAAACAGTACGAATAGTTTAAAAAAGTGCAGGTAAAAACAGCAACTTTAAAATACAAGTAACAACAGTCATAACATGTCCAGGGCAGCTGATTTAAGTGGCGTGAGCCAGTGCCAGAGTTATTACTCAGTGCCAGTTATTAAATTGTCAGTGCAAAAGCAGCAGAATCAGGTGGAGTGACTGTTTAGCAGCCTCACAGCCTGTGGAAGGAAGCTGTTTAGCAGTCTGGTTGTCCGGGCTTTGATGCTACGGTATCTCTTGCCTGATGGCAGCAGATCTAGATGTGTGTGGAGTGGGTGCAGTCTGTGCTCAGTGCTTTTTTCAGGCAGCGGCTCTGGAACAGTTCTTGTACCGAGGGTAGGGAGACGCCAATGATCCTCTCTGCTCCCCTCACTACCCTCTGCAGAGACTTCCTGTCAGAGCAGTTGCAGTTGGAGTACCACGTGTTCATGCAGTACGTGAGTACAGACTCCACCGTGCCCCTGTAAAAAGTCCTGAGGATGTTGGTGGGGAGTGAGGCGTGTTTGAGTTTCCTCAGGTAGTACAGTCAGTCGCTGATGGGCGTTTGACAATCCCAGTGGTGTTCCTGGACCAGGTGAGACTGTCTGTGATTTGCACTCCGAGGAACTTTATGCTCTCCACTCTCTCCACCGTGGTGCCACTCATGTTGAGGGGTGTGTGTTTGGGCTGCGACCTCCTGAAGTTGACAATCATCTCCTTTGTTTTGTCTACGTTTAATTCTAAATTGTTGTTGCCGCACCAGTCCACTAGTTGTTTCACTTCCTCCCTGTAAATTGTTTCATCCTCTCCACTGATGAGTCCCACCACTGTGGTGTCGTCTCCAAATTTAATAATTCTGTTGTCCCTGAATCTGGCGTAATCCAGCGGGATAGGCAGTATCTCTGGATAGAAGGAATGGGGGATGTTTAGGGTCTCCCCAGAGATGTTGCCTGTTCCGCTGAGTTACTCCAACTGTTTGTATCTACCTTTGAAATATTGATATGCCAGATTGTAACATTGTGACAAAACTATATTTTAACTTTCAATAATCTGGGATGGATCCAGGTTAGAAATACAGCGTCTGGAATGAAATTTAAAGCTAATTTCATGACTTTCTTCATTTTAAGCTTGTAACACATTAGAAGTTTGGAGATTTTTTAACTTCCTTTAATCTTGTGTTTAGAAGGACCGATGGGAAAGGACCATTTGCAGCAGAATTTTCTAAAATTGAGGCAAAGTATTTGATCCGAGCTTTGTTTGAGAACACGGAACAAAGAGCAGCAGTGCTGGCTAAAATGTAAACCTTATTTCATGTAATTACACAAATAAATACTTTTCAAATCATACTTCACGTAGGTATTTGATAGTTATCAGAACAAGTAATTTATTGCAACAAGAGGTTTACCATTGTTTGGCTTTGAATATTTTAATTTTTTGGGAATTCTTTGTAGAATTGGATTGCGGTATTTATTGTCACATTTCAGAAACATCTGTCTTGTTGAAGATAGACACAAAATGTTGGAGTAACTCAGTGGGACAGGTAGCATCTCTGGAGAGAAGGAACGGGTGACGTTTCGGGTTGAGACCCTTCTTCACACTGATCTATCTTGCTGAAACCTCTATGTCTATTTTGTTCTAAAGTGTTAATGCCAACTTTCATTCTACCTCCTGTCTGTTGCTTCATCTGGCTCTTCCTTAATTGATACTTTATTTTCTATACAATAATTAATGAATAAAACATAGGAACAGGTCCTTCAGCCCGTGATGTGTGAGCTGAACATGATGCCAGATTAAACTAATCCCTTTTGCCCATACATGATTCATATCCCTCCATTCCTTGTACATTGATGTGTGTATCCAAAAGCTTCTGACATGTTACTATTCTATCTGCCTCCACCTCTACACCTGACAGCTTGTTCCAGGCAGCAACCATTGTGTTAAAAACAATTGATCTGTGCAGCTCCTTTAAACATTCATCCTCTCACTTTAAATCCCTGCCCTGTAGTTTTTGATATTTCCACGCTGGGAGAAAAACATTCAGTCTCTTGACCTTTTCTCTGCCAAGTTTTGTGACTGTAATGTAAAGAACGGCAGTCTGTGTCTATGAATGTTTTGCCCCCTCCCATACCACATGGATTGAGATCGCAGTGTTCCATTAGTATTTTGAAGACATCAGAAGTAATTCTGTGCATCATGGCATTTAAAAAGCTCCAATACTTATGAGGACTGCTCCGATGCTAAGACATCATGGCAAGTTCTAAGCATTCATATTAAGCTGAGAGCAATTGTTTTGAAATAAAAGTTAAGGGTTTGCTGTGCGTTAAATCTTGCAGCATCAACAAGCCTAAACTATGCAGACACAACTTTGGTTCCTACCCAGAATGGTATCTCTGGACATATATCTAGTGATATACAGGGCAGCGTTAGTCAGAAAAGTGATTGAACTGTGTTGTTAGATCAGAATCAACAGTACATGCCCCTATGAGATTGAAGATCCGGGCAAAAGTGAAGTCATTATGAAGAGACTTGAAAGAATGTGAGGATAAACTGCCAATAGATTCAGACCACCGTGGCTGCCTTGAACATTTCAGAAGCCATTAGATATTCTTTATGTGGCAGGTATGCCAGGGTTAACCAAAGAGTTTTGAATCATTGTGTACATTGCTTTTGGATATCTGGTTAACCATATAACCATATAACAATTACAGCACGATAACAGGCCATCTCGGCCCTACAAGTCCGTGCCGAACAACTTTTTTCCCTTAGTCCCACCTGCGTGCACTCATACCATTACCCTCCATTCCCTTCTCATCCATATGCCTATCCAATTTATTTTTAAATGATACCAACGAACCTGCCGCCACCACTTCCACTGGAAGCTCATTCCACACCGCTACCACTCTCTGAGTAAAGAAGTTCCCCCTCATGTTACCCCTAAACTTCTGTCCCTTAATTCTGAAGTCATGTCCTCTTGTTTGAATCTTCCCTATTCTCAAAGGGAAAAGCTTGATCACGTCAACTCTGTCTATCCCTCTCATCATTTTAAAGACCTCTATCAAGTCCCCCCTTAACCTTCTGCGCTCCAGAGAATAAAGACCTAACTTATTCAACCTATCTCTGTAATTTAGTTGTTGAAACCCAGGCAACATTCTAGTAAATCTCCTCTGTACTCTCTCTATTTTGTTGACTTCCTTCCTATAATTGGGCGACCAAAATTGTACACCATACTCCAGATTTGGTCTCACCAATGCCTTGTACAATTTTAACATTACATCCCAGCTTCTATACTCAATGCTCTGATTTATAAAGGCTAGCATACCAAAAGCTTTCTTTACCACCCTATCTATATGAGATTCCACCTTCAAGGAACTATGCACGGTTATTCCCAGATCCCTCTGTTCAACTGTATTCTTCAATTCCCTACCATTTATCATGTACGTCCTATTTTGATTTGTCGTGCCAAGGTGTAACACCTCACATTTATCAGCATTAAACTCCATCTGCCATCTTTCAGCCCATTTTTCCAAATGGCCTAAATCACTCTGTAGACTTTGGAAGTCCTCTTCATTATCCACAACACCCCCTATCTTGGTATCATCTGCATACTTACTAATCCAATTTACCACCCCTTCATCCAGATCATTGATGTACATGACAAACAACAAATGACCCAACACAGATCCCTGAGGCACCCCACTAGTCACCTGCCTCCAACACGACAAACAGCCATCCACCATTACCCTCTGGCTTCTCCCATTCAGCCACTGCTGAATCCATCTTGCTATTCCTGCATTTATACCCAACAGTTTAACCTTCTTAACCAACCTTCCATGAGGAACCTTGTCAAAGGCCTTACTAAAGTACATATAGACAACATCCACTGCTTTACCCTCGTCAATTACCCTCGTCAATTTCCCTAGTAACCTCTTCAAAAAAATTCAAGAAGATTAGTCAAACATGACCTTCCAGGCACAAATCCATGTTGACTGTTCCTATCTCTAAGTATCTTTTCCATTAATTTGCCCACCACTGAAGTCAAACTAACAGGTCTATAATTACTAGGTTTACTCTTAGAACCCTTTTTAAACAATGGAACAACATGCGCAGTACGCCAATCCTCGGGGACTATTCCCGTTTCTAATGACATTTGAAATATTTCTGTCATAGCCCCGGCTATTTCTACACTAACTTCCCTCAATGTCCTAGGGAATATCCTGTCCGGACCTGGAGACTTATCCACTTTTATATTTCTCAAAAGTGTCAGTACTACCTCTTCTTTGAATCTCATAGTTTCCATAGCTACTCTACTTGTTTCCCTTACCTCACATAATTCAATATCCTTCTCCTTGGTGAATACCGAAGAAAATAAATTGTTCATTATCTCCCCCATCTCTTTTGGCTCTGCAGATAGCTGTCCACTCTGACTCTCTAATGAACCGACTTTATCCCTCGTTATCCTTTTGCGATTCATATAGCTGTAGAAACCCTTTGGGTTTACCTTCACCTTACTTGCCAAAGCAACCTCATATCTTCTTTTAGCTTTTCTAATTTCTTTCTTAAGATTCTTTTTACATTCTTTATACTCCTCAAGCACCTCATTTACTCCATGCTGCCTATAATTATTGTAGATCTCCCTCTTTTTCCGAACCAAGTGTCCAATTTCCCTTGAAAATCATGGCTCTTTCCGATTTTTACTATTTCCTTTCAACCGAACAGGGGCATAAAGATTCTGTACTCTTAAAATTTCACCTTTAAATGTACTCCATTTCTCTTCCACATCTTTCCCATAAAACAAAAAGTCCCACTTTACTCCTTTAAAATCCTTTCGCATCTCCTCAAAGTTAGCCTTTCTCCAATCAAAAATCTCAACCCTAGGTCCAGTTCTGACCCTCTCCATAATTATATTGAAACTAATGGTATTGTGATCACTGGTCCCGAACTGTTCCCCAATGCATACCTCTGCCACCTGACCCGTCTCATTTCCTAACAGCAGGTCCAGCACCGACCCTTCTCTAGTAGGTACTTCTATGTATTGCTGCAAAAAACTATCCTGCACACATTTTACAAACTCCAACCCATCCAGCCCATTTACAGAATGTGTTTCCCAGTCTGTGTGGAAAATTGAAATCTCCCACAATCACTACCTTGTGCTTACTACTAATATCTGCAATCTCCTTACATATTTGCTCTTCCAATTCTCGCTCCCCATTTGGCGGTATATAATACACCCCTATAAGTGTTGCTACCCCTTTCCCATTTCTCAGTTCCACCCAAATAGCCTCCCTAGACGAGCCCTCTAATCTATCCTGCCAAAGCACTGCTGTAATATCTTCCCTGATAAGCAATGCAACACCTCCACCTCTTGCCCCTCCAATTCTATCACACCTGAAGCAACGAAATCCTGGAATATTTAGTTTCCAATCACAGCCCTCCTGCAACCATGTTTCACTGATCGCCACAACATCATACTTCCAGGTGTCAATCCAGGCTCTAAGCTCATCCACCAATCAAGAATCTACCTATCTCTGCCTTAATAATATCCATTGAAGGCCTCCACAGCCTTCTGTGGCAATGAATTCCACAAATTTACCCCCCTCTGACTGAAGAAATACCTCCTTATCTCCTTCCTAAAGGAACGTCTTTTAATTCCGAGGCTATGACCTCGGGTCCTAGACTCTCCCACTAGTGGAAACATCGTCTCCACATCACAGTTGATGATCGTTCTATTAATCAGACAATTGACCTGTCACATGCTGTATCCAGAGACTTGCTGTGTGTGTGGTTACTCTCCCATCCCTTCTGATGATGCCCATTTTTGATGATTGCTGCCCACAAAATGCTCTGCCCCGTCATCAGATGCCAGGAAACCAGGACAATGGTGAGCTGGAGGGAACAGTGCTCTGAAACAACGCTCTGCCGTGTATATTTCAGTGAATGGTGGCACAGCGGTAGAGTTGCTGCCTTACAGTGCCAGAGACCCGGGTTCCATCCCGACTACAGGCGCTGTCTGTATGGCGTTTGTACGTTCTCCCCGTGACCGCGTGGGTTGTCTCTGAGATATTTGGTTGCCTCCCACACTCCAAAGACGTAGGGGTTTGTAGATTAATTGGCTTGGTATACGTGTAAATTGACCCTAGCCTGTGTGGGGTAGTGTTAATGTGTGGGGATCGCTGGTCGGCATGGACTTGGTGAGCGGAAGGGCCTAGTTTCCACGCTGTATCTCTGAAATAAACTGAGCTAAACTGAGATGCAGTGTTGTGGGAATATTTGCCAGTTGTCACGTGGCCTGTGCCTTGTGTTGTCTGAGATGTTATCTGCTGTTTGGGCACAGCCTCGCATGTTGAGTGGAAGCAGTGTTGGCCCTTGCAGCTGGTGCTGGCTGGCGCTAGCCGGTTGAAAAGCAAAACGCGCAGATGCTGGAAGTCCGAAATGAAAACGGGAGACGCGTTGTAGGCTTTACAGGTCTGACCCCATTAATGTGTCAGGTCATCGACCCTCCATTGAAAGAGACATAAAACAGAGAAACAGGCCCTTCAGCCCTACTCCTCGTCCATGCTGGCAAAGGAGCCTTCCCAGGCTGCTCCCATTTGCCTGTGTTTGGCCCATATCCCTCTAAACCTTTCCAATCCATATCCCTCACCAAACATCGTTTAACACTGTAAATCACCTCCTCCGGCAGTTCGTTCCATGTCCCCTCCACTCTCTGTTGGAAAGGTTGCCCCTCAGGTTGCCCGTAAAATCATTCACCTATCACCCACGCCTCTGTCCCCTAGTTGTAGATTCCCCGATAATAGGTGCAGGAGTAGACTATTCGGCACTTCAAGCCAGCACCGCCATTCAATGTGATCATGGCTGATCTTCCACAATCAGTACCCAGTTCCTGCCTTCTCCCCATATTCTCTAACTCCTCTATCTTCAAGAGCCCTATCTTGCTCTCTCTTGAAAGTATCCAGTGAACCGGCCTCCACCGCCCTCTGAGGCTGAGAATTCCACACTCACAACTCTAAATTCCAGAGTATACAAGCCCAGCCGCTCCATTCACTCAGCATATGACAGTCCCGTCATCCCGCGAATTAACCTTGTGAACCTACGTTGCACTCCCTCAATAGCAAGAATGTCCTTCCTCAAATTTAGAGATCAAAACTCCACACAATACTCCAGGTATGGTCTCACTAGGGCCCTGTACAACTGCAGAAGGACCTCTTTGCTCCAATATTCAACTCCTCTTGTTATGAAGGCCAACATGAAATTTGCTTTCATCACTGCCTGCTGTATCTGCATGGTTACTTTGATTGACTGATGAACAAGGACCCCCAGATCCCGTTGTACTTCCCCTTTTCCCAACTTGACACCATTTAGATAATCTGCCTTCCTGTTTTTGTGACCAAAGTGGATAACCTCACATTTATCCACGTTAAACTGCATCTGCTATGCATCTGCCCACACACCCGACCTGTCCAAGTCACCCTGCATTCTCATAGCATCCTCCCCAGTCCCCGTCTGGCCACCAACGGCTACAACCAGCACAACGACGACGCCTCCAGCAGCAGCGGCGGCTCCACCAAATCCGGCGCTCCCTCTTACATGGAGACTCCCGTCAGGTATGTCTCTCTAACTCTCTCTTGTCTCGTCCCCCCCCCCCCCTCTCCCTCTCGTTCTTTCCTCTCTAAGCTATGCTCCTTTCTAACTGTATAGATGCAGCCTCCACCCTCGTACCTCACTCAGGGAGCTTTGTATCACAACTCCAACTCTCCCCCCCACCCCACCTTCTCTCTCCTCCCGCAGCACGGCCTCCCCTCCCAATCGCCTCCCTCCCTCCCTCCCATTCCTCCCTGCCCCCAACCCCAACTGAACCTTTCCCTACAGGAAAAACTTCTAGACAAAACCTCAAGGAAAGTTCCAACAGCCTATTCTTTCCTGCTTGGAATCTCAGGTGGAGGATGATTGGATGTAGGGTATAACTTCCATAGGCCAAGGGCAGGGTTGCCGTGCCAATAAGTTGTTGATCAAGCCGTTCGGTTGATGGGCTCATGAGGGATGTTGGAGGGAACGTGAACAGGCGCTGCCTGACCCGCTGAGTTACTCCAGCACTTTGTGACTTTTTGTTATAAACCAGCATCTGCAGTTCCTTGAGGAGGGGGAGAGGGAGAGAGAGAATCACGATATTACTTCCCCGTGTGAAACAATCTTCTTCCCACTCCCCCTTTCCTAGCTCTGACAAGCGACTCTCTCCATCCCTCCCCTACCCAAGTCGCACCAGCTTCTCATTCTCATTTAGCAAATGGCTAACAATGGCCAGTTTCCTTTATCATCGTTACTTTTTTGCTTCTCTTTCGCAGTCCTGGTCTGCCTCCGTCCTAAATCGTTGCCCTTTATCGTTTCAGGTTGCACAAGAAAAGGTCAAACAGCAAGAGGCCGGGACCTGTGCCTGGTGTCAAACGTTCACCGTCCAACAGTTCAGTCAACAGTCTGAGTAGCTACATCAGCAACGTCAGCAACTCCTCAATACAATACAATACAATTTATTTATCATTTGGACCTCGTTGAGGTCCAAACGAAATGTCGTTTCTGCAGCCATACATACAAAACGAAAAAGACCCGAGACACAACACAATTTACACATACATCCATCACATCGCTGTGATGGAAGGGAAAAACATATCTCTCCCCTGCACTCCCCCCCGATGTCAGAGTCAAAGTCAAAGACCCGGCGGGCGATGGTGATTGTCCCGCGGCCATTAAAGCCACGCCGGGTGATGCAAGGTCGCGCACCGGGTCTTGGTGTTAGTACCCCCGGCATGCGCTCGCAAAGTCCCGCAGCCATTCCAAGCCGCCGCGGGGCGATGGTAAGTACCCGCTCCAGCTGCTCTTCAACCCCGCAACTCGGGCGGGAGAAGTCGCCGCTGCAGAAGCCCCGAAAAGCGGTCTCGCAACAGGGACCCGCGGGCTTCCGGTGTTGCCGTCCGCCAGACCCGCGGTTGTAGCCTCCGAACCTCCGGGGGTCGGGTCACTGCAGCGCTCCACCACAGCTCCACCCGCTCCAGACTCGGCCAGCCCCGTGATGGTGAGTAGTCCGCAGCTCCGCAACTGGAGCCCCAGGTCGTTCCTGCTGGAGGCCGCTCCACGTTGCCCAGCCCCAACGACAACGGAGACCCGACAAAGAAAAGGTCGGGTCTCCCGTGCAGGGGAAATATTTTAAAGTCCCCCCCCCCCACACACATACCCCGACAAAAAAATAAATAAAAACTACATAGAAACGAGACAAAAATAATAAAAAAACAGACGGACTGCAGTGGCCGCTGCTGACGCTGCAGAGGCCAGGCACTCTCAGCGCTCTCAACGCTCTTTGCATCTCAGCAGCAGCAGCGGCTGGCAGGAGCCTGTCGGTACGTGTCCGGGGAGGGCAGCGCGGGGGGTGGAAGCAGGGCACCGGCACATTTCTTTAGTCAGACGCTGGTGAATTAGTGGAATTCATTGCCACTAAAGGTTGTGGAGGCCAAGTCAGTCGATATATTTAAGGCAGAGATAGACAGATTCTTCATTAGTCCAGGGGGTACGGGGAGAACGCAGGAGAATGGGGTCAGGAGGGAGAGATAGTGCTGCCATGATGGAATGTCGGAGTAGACTTGATGGGCCGAATGGCCTAATTCTCCTCCTATCACTTATGATCTTTTGACATCAGTGTTCTTAAAGCCTTCACCCTTCCCTCCAACAGACTGGTTAAGGGCTTCTCCTTGGTTTAAAGTACCGCGATCACTGGTGCACGTCGGAAACTCGTGCTACAGTATCTCAGTTTTAGTTGGAAACGAGCCCTTTGGCCCAACGAGTCCACGCTGACCAGCGATCATCGCACAGCTGCCGGGTGCTGGGAGGCGGACAGGAGAGGGGTGAGTGGAGGATGTTGGGGGGGGGGTATCGAGACATCGCAGGTATCGAGACATGGGGTGGGTGTATGTGCTGTTACTGGGAAGGGGGCGAGGGACATGTAAGCGGGCTGACGGTTGGGAGGGTAAATGGAGTTGGTGGGGTGTGAGGGACCCGTTACTGGGGCAGGTGAGGAGCTGTTAGTGAGGTGGGCTGTGGGTGGGTGAGTGGGCCGTGGACTGACACTGGGCAGGAGCTGAACGTGTTGTACAGGATTGTAGATTTACATCAGGGAGACTGAGCTGTTATATGGGGCAGCTAATCGCCACACATACACACACACACACACACACACACGCGCATACACACACACACACTCACTCACTCACTCACTCACTCACTCACTCTCACTCTCACACACACACGCACACACGCACACACTCACACACACACACTCACACACACACACCTGCCATTTGACGACACAAACTCCCACTGCATAGCGCCTGTTCAGCAAGGTGTGGAAAGTGATGCAGCTTCTGCTAAAGAGCATCGTTCCCCCGCACCTCCCACCATCCCCCCGCACCCCCCACCATCCCCCCCGCACCCCACACCATCCCCCCCGCACCCCCCACCATCCCCCCGCACCTCCCACCATCCCCCCCCGCACCCCCCACCATCCCCACCGCACCCCCACCATCCCCCCCCGCACCACCCCCCACCCCCCCCCACCATCCCCACCGCACCCCCCACCATCCCCCCCGCACCCCCCACCATCCCCCCCGCACCCCCCACCACCCCCCCGCACCCCCCACCATCCCCACCGCACCCCCCACCATCCCCCCCGCACCCCCCACCACCCCCCCCCCGCACCCCCCACCATCCCCACCGCACCCCCCACCATCCTCCCCGCATCCCCCACCATCCCCCCCCCACCATCCCCACCGCACCCCCCACCATCCCCCCCGCATCCCCCACCATCCCCCCCCCTCACCCCCCCACCATCCCCCCCGCACCCCCCACCATCACCACCGCACCCCCCACCATTCCCCCCGCACCCCCCACCATCCCCCCCGCACCCCCCACCATCCCCACCGTACCCCCACCATCCCCCCCGCACCCCCCCAACAGCCCCCCCGCACCACCCACCATCCCCACCGCACCCCCCACCATCCCCCCGCACCCCCCACCATCCCCACCGCACCCCCCACCATCCCCCCCCGCACCCCCCACCACCCCCCCCCGCACCCCCCACCACCCCCCCCCGCACCCCCCACCATGAATAAATGAATGAATGAAAACTTTATTGTCATTCAGATATACACCTAGACACCGTGCACCTTGAACGAAATTTCGTTGCATTTGACTCTCCAATCAGGTAAATAGTAAAAGTAAAAGTGCTAGGTGCGTCCATAAAAATGCCTCATGTGCATGGTTCTGTAAAATAAATATATATAAAACGTTTTTAAAAAGTGTCGATATTTAAAAAGTTCTAGCCTCGGTTTTGTTGATTGTTCAGTAATATTATGGCCTGTGGGATGAAGCTGTTGCAGAACCTGGTTGTCCCGCTCTTCATGCTGCGGTACCTCCTCCCAGAGTTAAGCAGTATAAACAGTCCGAATTGTGGGTGTGTGGGGGCTCTGGTAATGCCCTTAGCTCTAATCAGACAGCGCTTGTACCCCATGTCCATGATTGAAGGAAGAGAAGTCCCAATAATTTTTTCCGCTGTCCTCACCACTCTCTGAAGGCACTTCCAGTCCGAAGCTGTACAGCTGCCGCACCACGTAGAGATGCAGCTGGTCATGACCGACTCAATTGTGCTTCTGTAGAAAGTGGCGAGGATGGGAGGGTGGAGGTGTAAACTTCTCAACCTGCGGAGGAAGTACAACCGCTGCTGTGCCCGTTTTGCCAGAGATGTAATGTTTGTGGACCAGTTTAAGGTGTCCGTTATATGCACCCCCAGGAACTTGATCTTTTTCACCTGCTCCACTGCTGAGTTGTTGATGCAAAGTGGAGTGTGACTGGGCTGAATTTTCCTTCTGAAATCGACGACAATCTCGGTTTTGTTCACACTTAGGAGAAGGTTGTTCCTGCTGCACCAGCTCACGAGCTGTTCCTCCTCTCTATATGCCTGGTCGTCGTTATTGCGGATGAGGCCCACTACTGTTGTGTCATCCGCGTATTTGATGATATGGTTAGTAGTGGACCTGGCGACACAGTCATGTGTCATCAATGTGAAGAGCAGCGGACTCAGGACACAGCCCTGAGGGGATCCGGTGCTCAGTGCGATGACCGAGGGAGTGTTCTTCCCCACCCGCACAGACTGGGGTCTTTCAGAAAGGAAATCCAGGATCCAGTTGCATAGTATGGCATTGAAACCTAGGGGTGCCAGTTTGCTCACCAGATGCTGGGGGATTATCGTGTTAAATGCCGAGCTGAAATCAACAAACAGCATCCGCACGTGGGTGTTCCTTTCCTCCAGGTGTTGTAGGCTCAGGTGGACTACAGAGGAAATAGCATCCTCTGTGGAGCGGTTCGGGCGATAAGCAAACTGGAACGGGTCAAAACTGGAGGGGAGTTTAGAGACCATGTGCTGCTTAATAAGCCTCTCAAAGCACTTCATTATTATTGGTGTGAGTGCTACGGGGCGGTAATCATTCAGGCAGGTTATTGTAGACTTTTGGGAACTGGTATGATGGTGGCTGTCTTGAAACATGATGGAACAATGGCCTGGTTCAGGGAGATGTTAAAAATGTCTGTCAGAACCAGAGCCAGCTGGTCGGCACATCCCCTAAGCAGACGCCCCGGTATGTTATCCGGTCCGGCTGCCTTTCGCTGGTCAATACCCTCTAGGATTTTGCAGACTTCAGCAGTTTCAAAAGACAGTGTCTGTTCTCCTGGTTGAGGCTCTAATTTCCTCATTGTAGTGGGGTTCAGTGCCTCAAACCTGCCGACATGATTATTTAATTAATTTAGAAAGTCTGTGTCATCCTTACAAGACATCTGAGGGGCCTTGTAGTTTGTTATGGCCCGGATGCCTTCCCACATGTTCCTGGTGTTGGTATCATCCTGGAAGAAACCCTGGATTTTCTGTCCGTGGGCGCGCTTTTCCCACGGACACCACCCCCCCCCCCCGCACCCCCCACGATCCCCCCCCGCACCCCCCACCATACCCCCCGCACCCCCCACCATCCCCCCCCCCGCACCCCCCACCACCCCCCCCCGCACCCCCCACCATCCCCACCGCACCCCCCACCACCCCCCCGCACCCCCCACCATCCCCCCCGCACCCCCCACCATCCCCCCGCACCCCCCACCACCCCCCCCCCGCACCCCCCACCACCCCCCCCCGCCACCCCCACCACCCCCCCCCGCACCCCCCACCAACCCCCCCCCGCACCCCCACCACCCCCCCCGCACCCCCCTGCACCCCCCACCATCCCCCCGCACCCCCCACCATCCCCCCCGCACCCCCCTGCACCCCTCACCATCCCCCCCGCACCCCCACCACCCCCCCCCCGCACCCCCCCTGCACCCCCCACCATCCCCCCTCGCATCCCCCACCATCCCCCCCCGCACCCCCCACCATTCCCACCGCACCCCCCACCATCCCCCCCGCACCCCCCCTGCACCCCCCACCACCCCCCCGCATCTCCCACCATCCCCCCCGCACCCCCCCCCCTGCACCCCCCACCATCCCCCCGCACCCCCCACCATCCCCCCCCGCACCCCCCCCCTGCACCCCCCACCACCCCCCCCCCGCACCCCCCCCTGCACCCCCCACCATCCCCCCTCGCATCCCCCACCATCCCCCCCCGCTCCCCCCACCATTCCCACCGCACCCCCCACCATTCACCCCCCACCCCCCCCCGCACCCCCCACCACCTCCCCCGCACCCCCCACCATACCCCCCGCACCCCCCCCTGCACCCCCCACCATCCCCCCCGCACCCCCCCCTGCACCCCCCACCATCCCCCCCGCACCCCCCACCATCCCCCCCGCACCCCCCCCCCCTGCACCCCCCACCACCCCCCCCCCGCACCCCCCACCATCCCCCCCGCACCCCCCACCATCCCCACCGCACCCCCCACCATCCCCCAGCACACCCCCCACCACCCCCCTGCACCCCCCACCATACCCACCTGCCCCCCCCCTGCACCCCCCACCATCCTCCCCCGCACCCCCCACAATCCCCCCCGCACCCCCCTCCACCCCCCCGCACCCCCCCTGCCTGCACCCCCCACCATCCCCCCCGCACCCCCGCCATCCCCCCCCGCACCCCCCCCCCCTGCACCCCACACCACCCCCCCCCCCCGCACCCCCACCCCACCCCGCACCCCCCACCATCCCCACCGCACCCCCCACCATCCCCCCCCGCACCCCCACCGGCACCCCCCACCATCCCCCCCGCACCCCCCCCTGCACCCCCCACCATCCCCCCCGCACCCCCCACCACCCCCCCCGCACCCCCACCATCCCCACCGCACCCCCCACCATCCCTCCCCGCACCCCCCACCAACTCCCCCGCACCCCCCACCATCCCCCCCGCACCCCCCCCTGCACCCCCCCACCCCCCCCCGCACCCCCCACCATCCCCCCGCACCACCCCCCCTGCACCCCCACCATCCCCCCCCGCACCCCCACCATCCCCCCCGCACCCCCCGCTGCACCCCCCACCACCCCCCCCGCACCCCCCACCATCCCCCCCGCACCCCCACCATCCCCACCGCACCCCCCACCATCCCCCCCCCGCAACCCCCCCTGCACCCCCCACCACCCCCCCCGCACCCCTCACCATCCCCCCCCGCGCCCCCCCTGCACACCCCACCTCCCCCCCCGCACCCCCCACCATCCCCACCGCACCCCCCACCATCCCCCCCCGCACCCCCACCATCCCCCCCGCACCCCCCACCACCCCCCCCCCGCACCCCCCACCAACCCGAACGTCCAGCAACCCCCATCAACCTAAATCTGTCCCAACACCTCCTGCGACCATTCACCACCACTCCCCTCCATCCCCATCCCCCGCCACCACCCCCATCCCAACACCCTGATACTACCCCCATGCACCACCACCAGCTACACCCGCCAAACCCCATTACTACCTGCCACCCTTCAATCACTCCCACCACCCCATCACCACTCCCACACCCACCCCACAACACCTTCGCTCAGTCAGCCTGGACCCACCTGATCTCCCGCTTGATAAACACTTTAATTCTCTGCCCCATTCACACTCAGACCTTTCTGTCCTCGGTCTCCTCCATTGTCATAGTGAGGCTAAATGAAAATTGGAGGAACAGCATCTCATATTTCGCTTGGGCATCTTACAGCCCAGAATATTGATTTCTCTAACCAAGTAAACCCGGTATTCCCTCTCTCCATCCCTCCCCCACCCAAGTCGCACCAGCTTCTAGTTTACACCCAGCAAACAGCTAACAATGGCCTGTTTCCTTTATCATTGTTACTTTTTTCCATATCTTTCATCCATTGTTCTATATCTCTCTACATCATCATCTATAATCTCTCGTTTCCCTTTCCCGTGACTTTCTGTCTGAAGAACGGTCTCGACCCGAAACGTCCATTCCTTCTCTACAGACATGTTGCCTGTCCCACTGAGTTACTCCAGCTTTATGTGTCTATCTTCAGTTTAAACCAGCATCTCTACAGAGAGATTTATGCCAGTTGGAAGAGTGGGCTGAAAGATGGCAGATGGATTTTAATGCTGATAAGTGTGAGGTGCTACATCTTGGCAGGACAAATCAAAATAGGACGTACATGGTAAATGGTAGGGAATTGAAGAATGTAGGTGAACAGAGGGATCTGGGAATAACTGTGCACAGTTTCCTGAAAGTGGAATCTCATGTAGATAGGGTGGTAAAGAAAGCTTTTGGTGTGCTGGCCTTTATAAATCAGAGCATTGAGTATAGAAGTTGGGATGTAATGTTAAAATTGTACAAGGCATTGGTGAGGCCAATTCTGGAGTATGGTGTACAATTTTGGTCGCCTAATTATAGGAAGGATGTCAACAAAATAGAGAGAGTACAGAGGAGATTTACTAGAATGTTGCCTGGGTTTCAGCAACTAAGTTACAGAGAAAGGTTGAACAAGTTAGGGCTTTATTCTTTGGAACGCAGAAGGTTAAGGGGGGACTTGATAGAGGTTTTTAAAATGATGAGAGGGATAGACAGAGTTGACGTGGAAAAGCTTTTCCCACTGAGAGTAGGGAAGATTCAAACAAGGGGACATGACTTGAGAATTAAGGGACTGAAGTTTAGGGGTAACAGGAGGGGGAACTTCTTTACTCAGAGAGTGGTAGCTGTGTGGAATGAGCTTCCAGTGAAGGTGGTGGAGGCAAGTTCGTTTTTATCATTTAAAAATAAATTGGATAGTTATATGGATGGGAAAGGAATGGAGGGTTATGGTCTGAGCGCAGGTATATGGGACTAGGGGAGATTATGTGTTCGGCACGGACTAGAAGGGTCGAGATGGCCTGTTTCCGTGCTGTGATTGTTATATGGTTATTATATGGTTATATGGTTATCTGCAGTTCCTTGCTACACATTTTGTCTGCTATTTCAAGTGCTCCTCCCTTCATGTAAAATGTGCTTCCAATGTTTGTCTTCATTTCTTCATCCAACACCTTAAATCAATACCTTCTGGTTATCGCAATCACACCCTTCACAGCTGGGACTGCTTCCCTGATGCGCCCAAAGGGAACTCACACATTCAGAGGGAGAACGTGCAAACTCCACACAGGCAACACCCGAGGTCAGGATTGAACCGGGGTCAGAGGAGCTGCAAAAAGGTGGCTCCACAAGCTGCACCACAGTGCTGTTACTGCTCCTCTTGCCCCTCAGCTCTATGGAAACATCCTTGGCTTCCCTTTCCCACCCACATACACACAAGAACGGTCTCGACCCGAATCGTCATACGTTCCTTCTCTCCTGGGATGCTGCCTGTTCCGCTGAGTTATTCCAGCATTTTGTGTTTGCCACACATAACTCCTCATCTCTCGAGAGCTCCTGTAAATCCCTCTGGGCCCTCACCAAACCTCACAATTCTTCTACAGCTAAATTTCTGGAACTGGGCACAGGACTCAAGCCAGGCTTCATATAATGCCTTATAGAAACATAGAAACATAGACATTAGGTGCAGGAGTAGGCCATTCGACCAATATGATCATGGCTGATCATCCAACTCAGTATCCCGTACCTGCCTTCTCTCCATACCCTCTGATCCCCTTAGCCACAAGGGCCACATCTAACTCCCTCTTAAATATAGCCAATGAACTGGCCTCGACTACCCTCTGTGGCAGAGAGTTCCAGAGATTCACCACTCTCTGTGTGAAAAAAGTTCTTCTCATCTCGGTTTTAAAGGATTTCCCCCTTATCCTTAAACTGTGACCCTTGTCCTGGACTTCCCCAACATCAAGAGCAATCTTCCTGCATCTAGCCTGTCCAACCCCTTATGAATTTTGTAAGTTTCTATAAGATCCCCTCTCAATCTCCTAAATTCTAGAGAGTATAAACCAAGTCTATCCAGTCTTTCTTCATAAGACAGTCCTGACATCCCAGGAATCAGTCTGGTGAACCTTCTCTGCACTCCGTCTATGGCAATAATGTCCTTCCTCAGATTTGGAGACCAAAACTGTACGCAATACTCCAGGTGTGGTCTCACCAAGACCCTGTACAACTGCAGTAGAACCTCCCTGCTCCTATACTCAAATCCTTTTGCTATGAAATATACCATTCGCTTTCTTCACTGCCTGCTGCACCTGCATGCCTACTTTCAATGACTGGTGTACCGTGACAGCCAGGTCTCGCTGCATCTCCCCTTTTCCTAGTCGGCCACCATTTAGATAATAGTCTGCTTTCCTGTTTTTGACACCAAAATGGATAACCTCACATTTATCCACATTATACTGCATCTGCCAAACATTTGCCCACTCACCCAGCCTATCCAAGTCACCTTGCAGTCTCCTAGCATCCTCCTCACAGCTAACCCTGCCCCCCAGCTTAGTGTCATCCGCAAACTTGGAGATATTGCCTTCAATTCCCTCATCCAGATCATTAATATATATTGTAAATAGCTGGGGTCCCAGCACTGAGCCTTGCGGTACCCCACTAGTCACTGCCTGCCATTGTGAAAAGGACCCGTTTACTCCTACTCTTTGCTTCCTGTTTGCCAGCCAGTTCTCTATCCACATCAATACTGAACCCCCAATGCCGTGTGCTTTAAGTTTGTATACTAATCTCTTATGTGGGACCTTGTCGAAAGCCTTCTGGAAGTCCAGATACACCACATCCACTGGTTCTCCCCTATCCACGCTACTAGTTACATCCTCGAAGAATTCTATAAGATTCGTCAGACATGATTTACCTTTTGTAAATCCATGCTGACTTTGTCCAATGATTTCACCACTTTCCAAATGTGCTGCTACCCCATCTTTAATAACTGACTCTAGCAGTTTCCCCACTACCGATGTTAGACTAACTGGTCTGTAATTCCCCGTTTTCTCTCTCACCTCCCTTCTTAAAAAGTGGGGTCACGTTTGCTACCCGCCAATCCTCAGGAACTACTCCAGAATCTAAAGAGTTTTGAAAGATTATTACTAATGCATCCACTATTTCTGGAGCTACTTCCTTAAGTACTCTGGGATGCAGCCTATCTGGCCCTGGGGATTTATCGGCCTTTAATCCATTCAATTATAGATGTAACTTCCCGGCTGTGTACGCTGTGTGCTTCATGAAATGCTTTGTAAACCACCCAGACCAATTTGAATATTTTTCTCCCATATGCAGCCTCTTTCATGGTTAAATGCCAAGGATGTCAATGACTTCCACGGCCATGCATCATTTCACAGACCAGCACTGCCCAGTGGTAACAGAGGCATTGCAACAGCAGTTGGTAATTGTGAGGTGATGTTTTTGGATGGAATAATAATGTTTGTATGTACACAGAGGCGGCACCTAGACACAGAGCCAGAGCTGCTGCCAAACAGCGCCAGAGAACCAAGTTCGTTCCTGACCTCGGATGCTGTCTGCATGGAGTTTGCGCGTTCTCCATGTGACCGTGTGGGTTTCCTCCAGGTGCAGATTTGTAGGTTGATTGGCCCACTGTAAATTGCCCCTCGTGTGTAGAGAGTGGATGAGAAAGTTTGATAACATAGAAATAGATTGAATGGGCAATGGGCAATCGATGGTCGGCGTGGACTCGGTGGGCCGAAGTGGGACTGGATTATTTTCACTCTCTTTGTAAAGACTTTATTTCTATCAACATTTTGAAAGTCCAACACTTCCAGTTTACAGCTAAATGCAACCCAAACATTGTATCAAATTACAATGAATAATTGTGGATGTGTAAGCAGGAGGCTTCTCAGAGCAACTTGTAAGCTGACCACTAGCCATCCTGTTTAGTTTAGTTTAGAGATACAGCACGGAAACAGGCCCTTCGGCCTACCGAGTCAGCGCCGACCAACAATCCCACCCACACCAACGCTATCCTGGCTTATATTTAGTGGAATTTAGAAGGAAGAGATGGGATCTTATAGAAACATATAAAATGACAGTGCTGGCTTGAAGGGCCAAATGGCCTACTCCTGCACCTATTTTCTATCTTTAGAGATACAGCGCGGAAACAGGCCCTTCGGCCCACAGAGTCAGTGCCGACCAGCGATCACCCCGCAAATTAACGCTATCTTACACACACTAGGGATAATTTACACATACACCAAGCCAATTAACCTACATACTTGTACGTCTTTGGAGTGTGGGAGGAAACCGAAGATCTCAGAGAAAACCGGTTACGGGGAGAATGTACAAACTCCGTACAGATAAGCAGCTGTAGTCGGAATGAACCCAGAACTCCGGCACTGCAAGCGCTGTAAGGCAGCAACTTTGCCGTTGAGCCACAGTGCCACCATGTTTCTATGTTTCCTAAACACACTGGGGACAAATTACTTTTATACTTAGCCAATTAACCTACAAACGTGTACGTCTTTGGAGTGTGGGAAATCTCCGAGAAACCCCACACAGGTCATGGGGAGAACGTACAACTCAGTACAGACAAGCACCTGTAGTCAGGATGGAACTCGGGTCTCTGGCTCTGTGAGGCAGCAACTACCGCTGTGCCAGTGCCGCTCCTATTAAAAGACAACTTTCACAAAACTTTGCTCCCCTGGCCTTGTCTTTTCCCTCCATCAGCCAGATGCTGGCTCTCCTCTTCAGCAGTAAACTTGGCTTACAATACCCAAATCCTAAGAGAGGTGAAAGACAACAGGGAAATGATCATCAAAGCAGCAGATATGGGGAAGAACAGAGTTGCCATGGACAAACAACAATACTTATTCGAGGCACACAGACTATAAAGTAAAACAGAGCACTGCACTAAGTTGACAAAGCCCATCTATAAGGAAAGACTAATGGAAATTGAAGACATTTTACAATGCCTCAAAAAAACCATGGTGCATTTATATGTTTAGTTTAGAGATAGACAATAGACAATGTGTGCAGGAGTAGGCCATTCGGCCCTTCGAGCCGCCATTCAATACGATCATGGCCACCCAGCTTTGTGTCATCTCCAAATTTGCTAATGCTACTTTTAATCCCTTCATCTAAATCATTCATCTATATTCTAAATACCTGCGGTCCCAGCACCGAGCCTTGCGGTACCCCACGTCACTGCCTGCCATTCTGAAAGGGAACCGTTTATCCCGTCTTTGTTTCCTGTCTGTAAACCAATTTTCTATCCATGTCAGTAACCTACCCCCAAAACCATGTGCTCTCATTTCGCCCCCTATTCTCTTATGTGGGACCTTATCAAATGCTTTCTGAAAGTCCAGATACACTACATCCACTGGCTCTCCCTTGTCCATTTACCTAGTTACATCCTCAAAAAATTCCAGAAGATTAGTTAAGAATGATTTCCCCTTCGTAAATCCATGTTGACTTGGACCGATCCTGTTACTGCTATCCAAATGTGCCGCTATTTCATCTTTTATAATTGACTCCAGCATCTTCTCCGCCACCGATGTCAGGCTAACTGGTCAATAATTCCCTATTTTCTCTCTCCTGCCTTTCTTAAAAAGTGGGATAACATTAGCTACCCTCCAATCCACAGGAACTGATCCGGAATCTATAGAACATTGGAAAATGATCACCAATTCGTCCACAATTTCTAGAGCCACTTCCTTAAGTACCCTGGGATGCAGACCATCAGGCCCTGGAGATTTATCAGCCTTCAGTCCCATCAGTCTATTCAACACAATTTCCTGCCTGATGTGAATTTCCTTCAGTTCCTCCGTTACCCTAGATCCTCTGGCCACTAGTACATCAGGAGATTGTTTGTGTTTTCCTTAGTGAAGACAGATCCAAAGTACCTGTTCAACTCGTCTGCCATTTCCTTGTTCCTCATAATAAATTCATCTGTTTCAGTTGTGAGAAAAGAGTTAACAGACATGGTTGATTTAGACTAGGGATAGAAAAATAACTTAGAAAGAAATAAGGTGTCAGCAGAAGCCAGACTGCTAGTAGAATAGAAAGTAACGATATACAGAACAGAGAGAAATTCTAGATAAAAAGTAGCAACAGAAATACTTCAGCAGGAGTTTAGAAAGAAGTAAGTGAAAGGGAAAAAGTACATAAGGTCAAACAGATCTGCGCAGGCCTGATGAGATTATATGAATATGTACTCACGCCCACTATGACAAGATGCCTAATTTAAATGCACATGCGATGCATGATAGGGGAGGTGCCTTTGACGTTGGGTGGGCGTTCCACGACGTTCTCGTGGGAATCTGGGCTTTATGTTATGATTGGAAGAAGCTCAATGGGGAGAGATGAGAATGTGATATTAATGAAAAGAAATGTATAAAGATAGAAGACATCCCGATCCTCGGTGTGCCTCTAGGGGACATCAGAGGAGAGGCACCTATTCTGCAGAATGTGAAATTAATAAAAACACTTCTTTGTCTGAAGTTGTCTCAAGAGCATTTGCGATTTTTGAATCTCACAACTTGGGGGCTCGTCCGGGATCCAATACCATGGACAGCTGACGGGAGTAGACGGACGAAGGGAAGGTGCACCCTGC
This sequence comes from Amblyraja radiata, assembly GCF_010909765.2. Taxonomy (NCBI): domain Eukaryota; kingdom Metazoa; phylum Chordata; class Chondrichthyes; order Rajiformes; family Rajidae; genus Amblyraja; species Amblyraja radiata. The sequence goes on along the minus strand of NC_045976.1, from coordinate 5,368,950 downwards.
TGAGTTCAGCGGTCTCAGACTCCTTGCTTGCCGTCATCTGTTTAAGCAGTAGTAACCGGACCACACAGAGACTCGACAAAGAAGTGGGAGTAGTTGGAAATCGCGAAAAATCAATCGAGCAATTCCAGTGCATGGAACCTAAGTAGGAAAATGACTATTAAGTACTTCCTGGGCTATTGAGAATGATGAACACGGTACGATGAACACGGTATTAAGAATATAAGACCTTGTGGTTAACGCCCTGAAGGATTCAGGGGGCTGCAAGGCAAACCCAGAAGGGAGGGGAAAAGGCTGTGGGCCATATCCCCGCATTCTGCCCAATAGTCCGTTGGGGCAAATGCTGGACCCTGGAGGGCAGGAAATACCCAGGGGTTGGAGAAGCCAACAATGATAAGGTATCGTCAGTTGGGGAAAATGCAGAGCTGCATATGGGCAGGAGATACCCACAGAAAATGCAGAGCCGGGGGGGCCAAAATACCCAAGGGAAAGAGAAGACAGGGGCCGGGGTGGACGAAGATCACCCGGCCAACAGGACGGGGAGTCAAAGGGCAGAAGGGGAAGATAAGAAGTTCGGTAGAAATTAGACCCCTGAGGGAGGTACCTAGGAGAGGACCCTGAGGGAGAAGGGAGTTTGCCTCCTTGAAGATTCATTAGGTCTGACGAGAACAGTTAGATCAATTCCTGAGAGACAGGAAAATTCCTGAGACAGGATGATAAGGGAGTTACTCCCGAAAGTAGCAGATAAGATGGCAGAGGCCGCGAAAGGGGGATGTTTGTAACAAATGGTTGAAATGAGCAAGTTGTAAAATTGAACACAGACGCCCCGTGGCGGAGGTGGGAATTCCCACTGCGTTTGGGCCGTGGGGGATTGCGAACAAGCTGCAAAAATTAACTCTTTGTATCCTGGTAACCTGAAAAAGAGAAGTTGTAAAAATCGTTTCTTGATGTTCTTTTAGATTTCTTGTCAGTAAAGTTAACTGGAAATAAGTTAATTGATGAAACATGACCAGCTTTTAAGTTGTTTTATGGTAGACATACAAGTTGAGAACCACAGACAGAGTGAGAGAGAGAGAGACAGACACAGAGACACAGAGAGAGCCAGATACAGAGAGAGAGAGAGAGAGAGAGAGAGAGAGAGAGAGAGAGAGAGAGAGACAGACACAGAGACAGAGAGAGATAGATTTTATTTATTTATGTAAGGGAGTGCCACAAGCACTCCATGGGGTTGGACTGCTGCCCCATTTGTGAAGGCTGGCCAAGCAGGGGCCATGTCCAGTCCTGAATCTATTCAGCATCGAGAAAGAGAGAGAGAGAGAGAGAGAGAGACAGAGAGAGAGAGAGAGACACAGACACAGTACGAGTAAGACAGTACCCCATTTCGACCGAGGGACGAAAAGGCTTACAACCAATCATTGAGAATTTATTAGAGGACGGGTTATGAGAACCATGTATGTCCCCCTACAATACTCCGATCCTACCAGTCAGAAAGACCGACGGGACATTTAGACTCATACAGGACTTGAGGGAACCGAACAAGGTGGTCGAAGCCCGACACCCGGTAGTGCCTAACCCTTACACCATCATGGGACGGATACCCCCAAGCCACAAATAGTTTAGTGTGGTAGATTTAAAGGATGTCTTCTGGAGCTGTCCGCTGGCAACAGAGAGTAGAGACTTATTCGCCTTTGAGTGGGAAAACCTAAAAACCGGGCGAAAGCAACAATTCCGGTGGGCGGTGCTCCCTCAAGGTTTTACAGATTCACCAAATTTATTCGGCCAAATTTTAGAGCAGGTATTGGAGGATTTCCCAGTACACGGGGAAACGCAACTATTACAGTATGTGGATGACCTCCTTTTGTCAGGAAAGAGAGAAGATGAAGTAAGGGACGCCACAATAAGCCTGTTAAACTTCTAATTACAAAATTATTCAAGACAAGAATGGAACCTAATACTGAAATGATTATATTTGGCGTAATGGAAGATGGGAATAAATTGAACACATCTCAAAATCTATTCCTTAACTATGGTTTAATAATAGCAAAAAAATTAATTCTTAAATTTTGGAAGGGTACATCAATACCAACGCTTAAAATGTGGATTGCAAGTATGTTGGACACCGCTCATCTTGAGGAAATGCGATTCCTCCTAATGGATAAATCAGACCAATTCATAACGAGTTGGTCTCCATTCGTCGTTTTTTTGGAATCATATGGTGCAACACAATTGTAAAAAATAACTGTTTCAGGACTGGACGAGGGTTGGTCAAGACTATAAATAATGATCTCCTTCTCTTTTTTTCTTTTCTTTTCTTTTCTCTATTCTCTCTCTCAACTTTCTTCATTTACTCGTTTTCTTTTTTCACACAATATATATTTCACATCTTTCTATCCTTTACTATCTAACTTCTTTTTCTTATTCTAATCTTTTTTCAGTGTAACAAAAAAAAAAAAAAAGTAGTTGTACATAAAATGTATTATGAAAATATATATTAGGCACTTTGGTGCCATATGACTGTACTTACTTCTAATAAAATAAAATATTAAAAAAACTTCTTGGGAAGGAAGGGGTTAAGAGTGTCTCGTAACAAGCTTCAATTTGTGAAACAAGAGGTAAAATATCTGGGACATCGGATAAGTGGGGGAAAGAGACGAATCAACCCTGAAAGGATAGCTGGGATCACGGGAGTACCACTACCAAAGAATAAGAAAGAGATCCAAAAATTCCGGGGATTGATAGGATACTGTCGACTGTGGATAGATGATTACTCCAGACAAGTGAAATTCCTGTATGATAAATTGGGAGAAGAAAAAGACAAAGTTCAGTGGACCCCAGAACAGGAGTTGGAATTTGGGAAATTAAAGAACAGTTTGATTACTGCTCCCATGTTGGCTCTGCCCTCAGTAGAACACCCTTTCCACCTGTTTGTAAATTCAGACAAGGGGGTGGCAGTAGGGGTACTCACCCAGAAAAGAGGGGGAAATCGACAGCCAGTGGCCTTCCTCTCGAAAATATTAGATCCAGTCTCCAGGGGATGGCCGGGATGCATACAAGCGGTAGCAGCTACCACAATATTGGTGGAAGAGAGTAGGAAATTAACTTTTGGAGGCACTCTGGTTGTTTCTACACCACACACAGTAAGAACCATACTCACTCAGAAATCCAACAGATGGTTAACAGACTCTAGACTTTTAAAGTATGAGGCCATCCTGATGGAAAAAGACGATTTGATGATAATTACGGATAAGAACCTTAACCCGTCCCAATTCCTGTATCCAGCGGAGAAACAGGGTGACAAGGAAGAGGGCCCAGTACACTGCTGTAGTGAAATAATAGATTTACAGACACAAAGTAGAGAAGACTTAGAAGAGCAACCTCTGGCTGAGGGCAGCCGGTGGTTTATAGATGGATCCTCCAGGTGCATAGATGGAAAAAGACATAGTGGGTACGGTTTAGTGAACGGGGAAACTATGGAGGAAATTGAAAGCGGCAGGCTGCCTGGTAGTTGGTCAGCTCAATCTTGTGAATTATATGCATTAATGAGAGCTTTAGAATTATTGGAGCGGAAGGAAGGAACAGTATATACCGATTCAAAATACGCATTTGGAGTAGTACACACCTTTGGGAAGATCTGGAAGGAGCGAGGAATGATAACAACTCGAGGTAAAGAACTAGCGCATGAGCAATTGGTAGGACAGACACTGGAAGCCTTGCAAAAACCAGAACGAATAGCCATAGCACATGTGGCAGGGCATCAGAAGGGTAACACCCTGGAGGCCAGAGGAAATAGGGCAGTGGATTAGGTTGCAAAAAGAGCAGCCACAGAACAGATGGTAGAAATGAAGTCACAAATACCGTTAAGGGAACCAGAGGAAAAGATACCTATCTTTAGTGAGAAAGAACAGGAAAACATGAAAGAAATGGGGGCTCAGCGTACTTCAAATGGGAAATGGTGGACACCAAATGGAAAGCAGCTATTGAACAAAGAAATAATGAGGGAGTTATTAGCCAGATTACATGGACAAAGCCATTGGGGAACACAAGCCCTCTGTGACACCCTCCTCAGAACATACGCTTGCTGTGGGATGTTTACCATGGCCAAACAAGTCATAAGGGGCTGTGTAATATGTCAGCGAATTAATAAGAAAATCATGAGAGCAGTCCCAGGAGGAGGACAACCATTAGCAGTTAGGCCCTTCCAAAGAATACAGATAGATTTTACCGAGCTGCCCCGGGTACGAACATGGAAGTACCTGTTAGTGGTAGTGGACCATTTCACCAGATGGGTAGAGGCATTCCCCACGGCAACTGCCATCTCACAGGCGGTAGCCAAGATATTATTAGAACAAATTATACCCAGATATGGGATTGTGGAAACAATAGACTCAGATAGAGGGACCCATTTTGCCTCCAAAACACATGAAATGATATGTGAAGCACTGGGAATAGAATGGAAATTACATACACCATGGCATCCCCAGAGCTCAGGAAAGGTGGAAAGAATGAATGGCACCTTAAAGACCCAAATCACCAAGTTGATAGAGGAAACGAGACTCCCCTGGACTAAGTGCCTTCCGATAGCCCTGTTGAGAATCCGAACGGCACCTCGAAAAGACATAGGGATATCACCATATGAAATGTTATTCGGGCTCCCATACTTAGGGAAGATAGAAGGAGTCCCAACAATACAAGGGAATGATGTGTTCCTGAGGAACTATTTACTGGCAGTGTCCCAATCTCTTGCAGAACTAAAAATTAAAGGATTGCTGGCCCAGAGCCCACCACTGGACTTCCCGATTCACTCAGTCAAGGCTGGAGACTGGGTATTAATAAAAACATGGAAAGAAGAAAAGCTGCAACCTAAGTGGACTGGACCCTACCTGGTGTTACTAATCACCGAGACAGCAGTACGAACAAAAGAGAAAGGGTGGACACACGCAAGTCGAGTTAAGGGTCCAGTGGAGGCCCCACCAGACGATATCAGCCCGTGGACTGAGCGCAAAGGAGAAGAACCATTGACTTTAACATTTACCAAGAACCCGCAAGAAAAATGAAGATTTCGTGTTGGTGGGTCGTGTGTTGGGTGGTTACCCAACTTGTAAGTAATGTAACATGCATAAAAATCACAATACCACAGAATAGAAGGTCCACCACCATCCCATTTAATGTATGTAAAGGAAAAATGATGGTGCGGCTATAGAATGTATGTATGCACCCATCCCTGTAAAGATTGGCACGCGGTGTTTACTTCATCAAAATATGGGTGGCATCGGACCACCTATAAAACTGATAGGTGGAGAGTATATCAAAACCCGAACAAGAAATTGCCAGGACGCGTATATGTGAGCATACAGAGTGTCCAAATACAGGAAAGTGGTAGGTATTGGATATGTGCAGATACAACAGGGAAGGACGCATGTCTGATGTTTGAGATAGAAGTAAAGTGAGATGGAAAGATGGGAAGATACGAGGATAGGGGAGAGGTGTTCAAGATAGATGACAGTCAGAATAGGGATCCCGGGGCAACACCAGCACCACCAGTAGTCAGCAATGGGAAAATGAGTCTAAGGATCTGAAGATAATGATAGTAGCAGGAGAAACAGGATTAAGGCAGTTATATAAGAAAGGAATACCAACAGGGGAAAAAGGAGCCAACACCTGGCTTGCCTGGATGATGTACACAGCCAGAAGTATGCAACAAACCAATTGTTACGCCTGCGCCGGAGCTAGGCCTCAGCTGGTCCCAGTTCCTTCCCCTGAATTGGGATAGAACCCCTAGGACTATGACATGTATACTACAGCTATTCACGAATCCGCTCTTACCAAATAATGCAATATGCCAGAGTTATCATTACCTATTTCCGACCAGCAACAACAATACAAAGGGCCGAAGGGAAGACCCTCGACCTCCTCCATTTACCATTCCTTTTGGGGAGGAGGGGTTTGAGTGCTATACAAGAAATAACCCAGAGGGACAGGACATGGGGGAGGTGTTCAACTGCAATAAGACGTATAACATAACGGCTGAGGAACAGGGGCCACTGTTCAATAGCTCCTGGCTGAAAAAGCAGATAGTCAGTTGAGCCGATGTCTGGTGGTGGTGCGGGGAGAATACCCTGTGGCCCCGGTTACCAGGGTCATGGACGGAAACCTGTACCCTCAAACAACTGATGATGCCCTTCACCATAGCAGTAGAACATGCTGTAGAACTCGATAAAGGAAGCCGACGACAAAAGAGAAAGGTGAGAGGATCATTCGACACACACATCTATATAGATGTGATAGGGGTGCCAAGAGGGGTACCCGATGAATTTAAAGCCAGAAATCAGATAACTGCGGGTTTTGAGTCCATACTCTTCTGGTGGTCCACAGTTAATAAAAAATGTGGACTGGATCAACTACTTATACTACAATCAACAACGCTTTATAAATTACACTCGAGATGCAGTTGAAGGATTAGTGGAACAACTGACAGCTACCAGCCAAATGGCCTGGCAAAATTGCATGGCCTTGGACATGCTACTGGCTGAGAAGGGAGGGGTGTGTGTAATGTTTGGCAAACAATGTTGCACATTCATCCCCAACAACACTGCTCCGGATGGGTCAGTGTCAAGAGCCCTAGCAGGTCTCACCTCTCTGTCTATCGAATTGGCTGAGAACTCTGGAGTAGACACCTCCAGGACCGGGTTTCTAGACTCCTGGTTTGGGAAATGGAAGCACATCTTTACATCTGCCCTAACATCAGTAATAGTCATGGTAGGGTTATTGTGTTTGTTCGGATGTTGTATCATTTCCTGTGTACGGGGATTGGCTCAGCGATGATAGAAACAGCCCTGACGAAGAACAGTGCTGCCACCATAATGGCCTTCAGAACACAGTATGACTAGCGAGAGGAGGATATGGAGGCGAAGAATCTTCTGCTAGCATTAGAAAAGGAGGAGATAGTGTAAATCAAGGCTGCGTAGCAAAAAAGAAAAGGATTGGATTGTGAGGAAAGAGTTAACAGACATGGTTGATTTAGACTAGGGATAGAAAAATTACTTAGAAGAAATAAGGTGTCAGCAGAAGCCAGACTGCTGGTAGAATAGAAAGTAACGATATACAGAACAGAGAGAAATTCTAGATAAAAAGTAGCAATAGAAATACTTCAGCAGGAGTTTTGAAAGAAGTAAGTGAAAGGGAGAAAGTACATAAGGTCAAACAGATCTGCGCAGGCCTGATGAGATTATATGAATATGTACTCACGCCCACTATGACAAGATGCCTAATTTAAATGCACATGCGATGCATGATAGGGGAGGTGCCTTTGACGTTGGGTGGGCGTTCCACGACGTTCTCGTGGGAATCTGGGCTTTATGTTATGATTGGAAGAAGCTCAATGGGGAGAGATGAGAATGTGATATTAATGAAAAGAAATGTATAAAGATAGAAGACATCCCGATCCTCGGTGTGCCTCTAGGGGACATCAGAGGAGAGGCACCTATTCTGCAGAATATGAATTAATAAAAACACTTCTTTGTCTGAATTTGTCTCAAGAGCATTTGTGATTTTTGAATCTCACACAGTCTTCAAGGGTCCAACTTTGGTCTTAACTAATGCTTTCCTCTTCACATACCTAAAGAAGCTTTTACTATCCTCCTTTATATTCTTGGCTAGCTTACCTTCGAACCTCATTTTTTCTCCCCGTATTGCCTTTTAAGTTATCTTCTGTTGCTCTATAAAGGTGTCCCAATCCTCTGGCTTCCTGCTCATCTTTGCTATGTTATACATCTTCTCTCTTATTTTTATACTGTCCCTGACTTCCCTTGTCAGCCACGGTCGCCCCTTACTCCCCTTGCAATCTTTCTTCTTCTTTGGAATTAACTGATCCTGCACCTTCTGTATTATTCCCAGAAATACCTGCCATTGTTGTTCCACTGTCATCCCTGCTGGGGTATCTTTCCAGTCAACTTTGGCCAGCTCAATTGTAATACTGACACTTCCGATTTTTCCTTCTACCTCTCAAATTGGAGATTAAAACTTATTATATTATGGCTCGAATTTCCATATCAAATCCAGTTCATTATACAGTGCGAAACAGGCCAGCGCCGGCCTGCGATCCCCGCATACTAACACAATCCTACACACACAAGGGGCAATTAACATTTATACCAAGCCAATTAGCCTCCAAACCTGTACGTCTTTAGAGTGTGGGAGGAAACCGGAACCTCCTGGAGTAAACCCACGCAGGTCACAGAGAGAATACACACATTGTCACAAACCATTAGAATACCCGAGAATAATTTACATATCAATGTAAATGTGACAATAAAAGACCTTTGAACCACGGGTGTAAAAATTCTACATTTTCCCCAAAATACACAAACACCCGGACAGGTGGACAGAACCTGGGGAAATACGTCCAGGAAGGCCCATTGTGTCTGACTGTGGAAGTGAATCCTATCGGGTAGCAGAATACATCGACTCCCTTCTTAATCCACTGGCACAGCAGCACCTCCACTTCAGACCACGTCACACTCCCTGACTGTGCCACGTGATGTTGTACACTTACATGGACATCCAAGGCCCGTCCACAAACAGAACAGACAGGAACATACAACGGTTAAACATATCTCAGAGCAAAATGCTGACCCTGAAAAATTAGACGAGGCTTTGGTCTAGAAGTGGCCCGGACGATCAATGTCTTTTCACAGAGAACTGGATGAAATTTGGGAATGTCACATTCAGAAACAGAGTCAGAGGAATTCATTCACATCTTTCACATACACCACCAAGGTGAAAACCACCACAAACAAAACATTGACTTTCTGGAGTTTCCCTAAACTTGCCGGCCATCTTTCCCTGATGAAGATGCAGACAAATCAAAATGGAAGATTGTTGTTGCCCAGTCGTGGACACCACTGGATTGAATTGGCATTAGAGAATGGTGGGCACAGTGATGTAGCTGGTTGAGCTGCTGCCCCACAGCGCCAGAGACTGGGTTTAATCCTGACCTCCAATGCTGTGTGTGGAGTTTGCACGTTCACCCGGTGACCGCGTGTGTTTTCTCCGGGTGCTCTGGTTTTCTCCCACATTCCAAACACCTGCAGGTATGCATGTTAATTGGCCTCTGTAAATTGCCCCTAGTGTGCAGGGAGTGGATGAGAAAGTGGGAACTAGTGTGAACGGGTGATAGATGGTCAGCGTGGACTCGGTGGCTGAAAGGGCTGTTTCTAATCTGTATCTCTGAACTAAAATGGTGACCACAAACAACAGACACCCACAACCTTTTGCGCACAACCAGCCATCGTCCAAAACATACATTCAGAGGGACAGTAAAGACGCAACTGATTCACTTCCACCACGTTAACACCACAGGTCTTCGACCAAACCACGACTGCACTTCACTGCTCTTAAACAGAGGGTGACTCAGGAAGGAAGTTGAAATAAATCAAATCAGACAACATGAAGAGGATAAAAAAACGTAACCATCATTAGTAGAAACAAGGAACTTTAGATGCTGGTTTATACCAAAGATACAAAGCGCTGGAGTAACTCAGGTCAGGAAGCATCTCTGGAGAAAAAGGATGGGTAACGTTTCAGTCAGGATCATTCTGCGAGCCATCATTAATTGATTGCAAATCAGGATGAAGTAAAGCAAAAAATTCAGGAATTCTGGCAAATCCAAAACTGTGAAATAGCTATTTGCCTGAGATGCTATCCACACCATTGAGTTTGGTCCATATCCCTCCAAACTTTTCCCATCCATGTACCTGTCTAACTGTATCTTAAATGTTGGGATAGTCCCCTCTGGCAGCTTTTTCCATACACCCACCACCCTTTGTGTGAAAAGGTTACCCTTCAGATTCCTATTAAATCATTTCCCCTTCACCTTAAGGTTGAATCATCTTAATCTGGCAAATTTCCAAACAGGTTGTTTAAAAAATTAGTGAACATCATAATCAGTTATTTCCCAATCTTAGGAAATGGATTTCCACCTTCTCCACCTGTGGCAATCCTGAAACGGCTGTGAATAGCTGTGTATGGTTCCAGTTTTTTCATTCTTTGCTGGGACAACATGCTGGAGGAACTCAGCTCGACAGACACTGCATCTTATCCGCATCCATCTGTTGCTCCCTCCCTGCCTCTGACATGAGTCTAAGGATCTGAAGATAATGATAGTAGCAGGAGAAACAGGATTAAGGCAGTTATATAAGAAAGGAATACCAACAGGGGAAAAAGGAGCCAACACCTGGCTTGCCTGGATGATGTACACAGCCAGAAGTATGCAACAAACCAATTGTTACGCCTGCGCCGGAGCTAGGCCTCAGCTGGTCCCAGTTCCTTCCCCTGAATTGGGATAGAACCCCTAGGACTATGACATGTATACTACAGCTATTCACGAATCCGCTCTTACCAAATAATGCAATATGCCAGAGTTATCATTACCTATTTCCGACCAGCAACAACAATACAAAGGGCCGAAGGGAAGACCCTCGACCTCCTCCATTTACCATTCCTTTTGGGGAGGAGGGGTTTGAGTGCTATACAAGAAATAACCCAGAGGGACAGGACATGGGGGAGGTGCTCAACTGCAATAAGACGTATAACATAACGGCTGAGGAACAGGGGCCACTGTTCAATAGCTCCTGGCTGAAAAAGCAGATAGTCAGTTGAGCCGATGTCTGGTGGTGGTGCGGGGAGAATACCCTGTGGCCCCGGTTACCAGGGTCATGGACGGGAACCTGTACCCTCAAACAACTGATGATGCCCTTCACCATAGCAGTAGAACATGCTGTAGAACTCGATAAAGGAAGCCGACGACAAAAGAGAAAGGTGAGAGGATCATTCGACACACACATCTATATAGATGTGATAGGGGTGCCAAGAGGGGTACCCGATGAATTTAAAGCCAGAAATCAGATAACTGCGGGTTTTGAGTCCATACTCTTCTGGTGGTCCACAGTTAATAAAAAATGTGGACTGGATCAACTACTTATACTACAATCAACAACGCTTTATAAAATACACTCGAGATGCAGTTGAAGGATTAGTGGAACAACTGACAGCTACCAGCCAAATGGCCTGGCAAAATTGCATGGCCTTGGACATGCTACTGGCTGAGAAGGGAGGGGTGTGTGTAATGTTTGGCAAACAATGTTGCACATTCATCCCCAACAACACTGCTCCGGATGGGTCAGTGTCAAGAGCCCTAGCAGGTCTCACCTCTCTGTCTATCGAATTGGCTGAGAACTCTGGAGTAGACACCTCCAGGACCGGGTTTCTAGACTCCTGGTTTGGGAAATGGAAGCACATCTTTACATCTGCCCTAACATCAGTAATAGTCATGGTAGGGGTTATTGTGTTTGTTCGGATGTTGTATCATTTCCTGTGTACGGGGATTGGCTCAGCGATGATAGAAACAGCCCTGACGAAGAACAGTGCTGCCACCATAATGGCCTTCAGAACACAGTATGACTAGCGAGAGGAGGATATGGAGGCGAAGAATCTTCTGCTAGCATTAGAAAAGGAGGAGATAGTGTAAATCAAGGCTGCGTAGCAAAAAGAAAAGGATGGATTGTGAGGAAAGAGTTAACAGACATGGTTGATTTAGACTAGGGATAGAAAAATTACTTAGAAAGAATAAGGTGTCAGCAGAGCCAGACTGCTGGTAGAATAGAAAGTAACGATATACAGAACAGAGAGAAATTCTAGATAAAAAGTAGCAATAGAAATACTTCAGCAGGAGTTTTGAAAGAAGTAAGTGAAAGGGAGAAAGTACATAAGGTCAAACAGATCTGCGCAGGCCTGATGAGATTATATGAATATGTACTCACGCCCACTATGACAAGATGCCTAATTTAAATGCACATGCGATGCATGATAGGGGAGGTGCCTTTGACGTTGGGTGGGCGTTCCACGACGTTCTCGTGGGAATCTGGCTTTATGTTATGATTGGAAGAAGCTCAATGGGGAGAGATGAGAATGTGATATTAATGAAAAGAAATGTATAAAGATAGAAGACATCCCGATCCTCGGTGTGCCTCTAGGGGACATCAGAGGAGAGGCACCTATTCTGCAGAATATGAAATTAATAAAAACACTTCTTTGTCTGAATTGTCTCAAGAGCATTTGTGATTTTTTGAATCTCACACAGTCTTCAAGGGTCCAACTTTGGTCTTAACTAATGCTTTCCTCTTCACATACCTAAAGAAGCTTTTACTATCCTCCTTTATATTCTTGGCTAGCTTACCTTCGAACCTCATTTTTTCTCCCCGTATTGCCTTTTAAGTTATCTTCTGTTGCTCTATAAAGGTGTCCCAATCCTCTGGCTTCCTGCTCATCTTTGCTATGTTATACTTCTTCTCTCTTATTTTTATACTGTCCCTGACTTCCCTTGTCAGCCACGGTCGCCCCTTACTCCCCTTGCAATCTTTCTTCTTCTTTGGAATTAACTGATCCTGCACCTTCTGTATTATTCCCAGAAATACCTGCCATTGTTGTTCCACTGTCATCCCTGCTGGGGTATCTTTCCAGTCAACTTTGGCCAGCTCAATTGTAATACTGACACTTCCGATTTTTCCTTCTACCTCTCAAATTGGAGATAAAACTTATTAATTATGGTCTCGAATTTCCATATCAAACCCAGTTCATTATACCAGTGCGAAACAGGCCAGGCGCCGGCCTGCGATCCCCGCATACTAACACAATCCTACACACACAAGGGGCAATTAACATTTATACCAAGCCAATTAGCCTCCAAACCTGTACGTCTTTAGAGTGTGGGAGGAAACCCGGAACCTCCTGGAGTAACCCACGCAGGTCACAGAGAGAATACCACACATTGTCACAAACCACTTAGAATACCCGAGAATAATTTACATATCAATGTAAATGTGACAATAAAAGACCTTTGAACCACGGGTGTAAAAATTCTACATTTTCCCCAAAATACACAAACACCCGGACAGGTGGACAGAACCTGGGGAAATACGCCAGGAAGGCCCATTGTGTCTGACTGTGGAAGTGAATCCTATCGGGTAGCAGACTACATCGACCTCCCTTCTTAATCCCCTGGCACAGCAGCACCTCCACTTCAGACCACGTCACACTCCCTGACTGTGCCACGTGATGTTGTACACTTACATGGACATCCAAGGCCCGTCCACAAACAGAACAGACAGGAACATACAACGGTTAAACATATCTCAGAGCAAAATGCTGACCCTGAAAAATTAGACGAGGCTTTGGTCTAGAAGTGGCCCGGACGATCAATGTCTTTTCACAGAGAACTGGATGAAATTTGGGAATGTCACATTCAGAAACAGAGTCAGAGGAATTCATTCACATCTTTCACATACACCACCAAGGTGAAAACCACCACAAACAAAACATTGACTTTCTGGAGTTTCCCTAAACTTGCCGGCCATCTTTCCCTGATGAAGATGCAGACAAATCAAAATGGAAGATTGTTGTTGCCCAGTCGTGGACACCACTGGATTGAATTGGCATTAGAGAATGGTGGGCACAGTGATGTAGCTGGTTGAGCTGCTGCCCCACAGCGCCAGAGACTGGGTTTAATCCTGACCTCCAATGCTGTGTGTGGAGTTTGCACGTTCACCCTGTGACCGCGTGTGTTTTCTCCGGGTGCTCTGGTTTTCTCCACATTCCAAACACCTGCAGTTAGCATGTTAATTGGCCTCTGTAAATTGCCCCTAGTGTGCAGGGAGTGATGAGAAAGTGGGAACTAGTGTTGAACGGGTGATAGATGGTCAGCGTGGACTCGGTGGCTGAAAGGGCTGTTTCTAATCTGTATCTCTGAACTAAAATGGTGACCACAAACAAACAGACACCCCACAACCTTTTGCGCACAACCAGCCATCGTCCAAAACATACATTCAGAGGGACAGTAAAGACGCAACTGATTCACTTCCACCACGGTTAACACCACAGGTCTTCGACCAAACACAGACTGCACTTCACTGCTCATAACACAGAGGGTGACTCAGGAAGGAAGTTGAAATAAATCAAATCAGACAACATGAAGAGGATAAAAAAACGTAACCATCATTAGTAGAAACAAGGAACTTTAGATGCTGGTTTATACCAAAGATACAAAGCGCTGGAGTAACTCAGGTCAGGAAGCATCTCTGGAGAAAAAGGATGGGTAACGTTTCAGTCAGGATCATTCTGCGAGCCATCATTAATTGATTGCAAATCAGGATGAAGTAAGCAGAAATTCAGGAATTCTGGCAAATCCAAAACTGTGAAATAGCTATTTGCCTGAGATGCTATCCACACCATTGAGTTTGGTCCATATCCCTCCAAACTTTTCCCATCCATGTACCTGTCTAACTGTATCTTAAATGTTGGGATAGTCCCCTCTGGCAGCTTTTTCCATACACCCACAACCCTTTGTGTGAAAAGGTTACCCTTCAGATTCCTATTAAATCATTTCCCCTTCACCTTAAGGTTGAATCATCTTAATCTGGCAAATTTCCAACAGGTTGTTTAAAAATTAGTGAACATCATAATCAGTTATTTCCCAATCTTTAGGAAATGGATTTCCACCTTCTCCACCTGTGCAATCCTGAAACGGCTGTGAATAGCTGTGTATGGTTCCAGTTTTTCATTCTTTGCTGGGACAACATGCTGGAGGAACTCAGCTCGACAGACACTGCATCTTATCCGCATCCATCTGTTGCTCCCTCCCTGCCTCTGACATGAGTCTAAGGATCTGAAGATAATGATAGTAGCAGGAGAACAGGATTAAGGCAGTTATATAAGAAAGGAATACCAACAGGGGAAAAAGGAGCCAACACCTGGCTTGCCTGGATGATGTACACAGCCAGAAGTATGCAACAAACCAATTGTTACGCCTGCGCCGGAGCTAGGCCTCAGCTGGTTCCCAGTTCCTTCCCCTGAATTGGGATAGAACCCCTAGGACTATGACATGTATACTACAGCTATTCACGAATCCGCTCTTACCAAATAATGCAATATGCCAGAGTTATCATTACCTATTTCCGACCAGCAACAACAATACAAAGGGCCGAAGGGAAGACCCTCGACCTCCTCCATTTACCATTCCTTTTGGGGAGGAGGGGTTTGAGTGCTATACAAGAAATAACCCAGAGGGACAGGGACATGGGGGAGGTGTTCAACTGCAATAAGACGTATAACATAACGGCTGAGGAACAGGGGCCACTGTTCAATAGCTCCTGGCTGAAAAAGCAGATAGTCAGTGAGCCGATGTCTGATGGTGGTGCGGGGGAGAATACCCTGTGGCCCCGGTTACCAGGGTCATGGACGGGAACCTGTACCCTCAAAACAACTGATGATGCCCTTCCACCATAGCAGTAGAACATGCTGTAGAACTCGATAAAGGAAGCCGACGACAAAAGAGAAAGGTGAGAGGATCATCGACACACACATCTATATAGATGTGATAGGGGTGCCAAGAGGGGTACCCGATGAATTTAAAGCCAGAATCAGATAACTGCGGGTTTTGAGTCCATACTCTTCTGGTGGTCCACAGTTAATAAAAATGTGGACTGGATCAACTACTTTACTACAATCAACAACGCTTATAAATTACACTCGAGATGCAGTTGAAGGATTAGTGGAACAACTGACAGCTACCAGCCAAATGGCCTGGCAAAATTGCATGGCCTTGGACATGCTACTGGCTGAGAAGGGAGGGGTGTGTGTAAGTTTGGCAAACAATGTTGCACATTCATCCCCAACAACACTGCTCCGGATGGGTCAGTGTCAAGAGCCCTAGCAGGTCTCACCTCTCTGTCTATCGAATTGGCTGAGAACTCTGGAGTAGACACCTCCAGGACCGGGTTTCTAGACTCCTGGTTTGGGAAATGGAAGCACATCTTTACATCTGCCCTAACATCAGTAATAGTCATGGTAGGGTTATTGTGTTTGTTCGGATGTTGTATCATTTCCTGTGTACGGGGATTGGCTCAGCGATGATAGAAACAGCCCTGACGAAGAACAGTGCTGCCACCATAATGGCCTTCAGAACACAGTATGACTAGCGAGAGGAGGATATGGAGGCGAAGAATCTTCTGCTAGCATTAGAAAAGGAGGAGATAGTGTAAATCAAGGCTGCGTAGCAAAAAAGAAAAGGATGGATTGTGAGGAAAGAGTTAACAGACATGGTTGATTTAGACTAGGGATAGAAAAATTACTTAGAAAGAAATAAGGTGTCCAGCAGAAGCCAGACTGCTGGTAGAATAGAAAGTAACGATATACAGAACAGAGAGAAATTCTAGATAAAAAGTAGCAATAGAAATACTTCAGCAGGAGTTTGAAAAGAGTAAGTGAAAGGGAGAAAGTACATAAGGTCAAACAGATCTGCGCAGCGCCTGATGAGATTATATGAATATGTACTCACGGCCCACTATGACAAGATGCCTAATTTAAATGCACATGCGATGCATGATAGGGGAGGTGCTTTGACGTTGGGTGGCGTTCCACGAACGTTCTCTGTGGGATCTGGGCTTTATGTTATGCATTGGAAGAAGCTCAATGGGGAGAGATGAGAATGTATATTAATGAAAAGAAATGTATAAAGATAGAAGACATCCCGATCTCTCGGTGTGCCTAGGGGACATCAGAGGAGAGGCACCTATTCTGCAGAATATGAAATAATAAAAACACTTCTTTGTCTGAATTGTCTCAAGAGCATTTGTGATTTTGAATCTCACACAGTCTTCAAGGGTCCAACTTTGGTCTTAACTAATGCTTTCCTCTTCACATACTAAAGAAGCTTTACTATCCTCCTTTATATCTTGGCTAGCTTACCTTCGAACCTCATTTTTTCTCCCCGTATTGCCTTTTAAGTTATCTTCTGTTGCTCTATAAAGGTGTCCCAATCCTCTGGCTTCCTGCTCATCTTTGCTATGTTATATCTTCTCTCTTATTTTATACTGTCCCTGACTCCCTTGTCAGCCACGGTCGCCCCTACTCCCCTTGCAATCTTTCTTCTTCTTTGGAATTAACTGATCCTGCACCTTCTGTATTATTCCCAGAAAACCTGCCATGTTGTTCCACTGTCATCCTGCTGGGGGTATCTTTCCAGTCAACTTTGGCCAGCTCAATTGTAATACTGACACTTCCGATTTTTCCTTCTACTCTCAAATGGGAGATTAAAAACTTTTTATATTATGGCTCGAATTTCCATACAAACCAGTTCATTATAA